>NW_028157939.1:0-33546 GCF_964263955.1 Coregonus lavaretus | reverse complement strand
CAATAAAGCCCTTAAATTGAAATTGAATTGAGAGAGAGAGACCATATATACACTCTACACACACTAATTAATAAACACGTCCACCAAAAAAAAAGAGGGCAAAATCTTTGCTTGCTTTATTGACTTTAAAAAAAGCATTCGATTCTATTTGGCACAAAGGGCTATTCTTCAAAATTCTCCAAAGTGGGCTTGGTGATAAGGTGTTTGAGTTAATAAAATATATGTACACAGAAAACAAGTGTGCAATAAAAAACTAAAACCAAAGAACATAAGTATTTTCTCAACGTCGAGGTGTGAGACAAGGTTGCAGTTTAAGTCAAAACCTTTTCAACATTTATATAAATGAATTAGCAGACATGTTGGACCATTCTACAGCCCCAGGACTCACACTATTTGACACAGAGGTAAAATACCTGCTATATGCTGATGATTTGGTTATTCTGTCACCAACCAAAGAAGGTCTTCAACAGAACCTTAACATTCTAGAGCAATATTGCCATAATTGGGCCCTGGCAGTAAATTAAGAAAAAAAAAAATCCTGAAAAACACAGATGTCAGAAACACAAATATAAATTCACCCTGAACAACACCATAATTGAACACACTAAAAATTACTCATACCTTGGTCTGACCATATCTGCATCGGGAAACTTTAATATGGCAGTGAATGCACTCAAAGAAAAAGCCCGCAGAGCATTGTATGCAATACATTTGAAATTATTCAAAATCAACATCCCAATTAGAATTTGGACCAAAATATTTGACAGTGTAATCCTACCAATAGCTCTTTACGGAAGTGAGGTTTGGGGGCCACTCATATAAAATAATTGGGCCGCTTTCTAGTTGGTAATGAAAGTACAAATTCAATTCAAGTCTCTAATTTAAAGCACTTCAAACTTAAGAGCTGAGCCCAGAAACGAGCCCTCTCAGTCAGCTGGTGTTGGACCTAACCAACCAAGCTGACACCAGCACTGCTTCAAAGGAAATAATTCAAATAAACAAAATCATGAACCAATCAAAGGACTCATATTTACAATATCGGAAAAACTAAACATAATCCCAAAGCCGACTAAATTGCTATCAGGCTCTGAACAAAGAATATGAATTGGCTGATTATCTCTACTCTGTCAGAGATACGAAGCAGAGACAGATCCTTACCAAGTACAGGCTGAGTGACCACCAATTGGCAATAGAAACCGGTAGACATAAAGAAACATGGCTACCCAAAGAGGAGTGTGTATGTGGTCACTGCACAACAAGGGAGGTAGAAACAGAGATGCACTTTCTCCTTTACTGTGATAAATATTCCTCACCAAGAAATGTTATTATTCACATGAAATTACTACATTTATTCCAAATTTTAACTTATTAAACCCAGAGGAAAAAACAAAAAACAGTCATGGGCGAAGGAGCAACGGCTCCTCTTGCAGCCAAATATATATTTGCCTGCCATAGCCTGAGGGACACTGAATAATAACATCTGCATAGTAAGCAGTAACTTACTTATTATTATTATTATTATTATTATTATTATTATTATTATTATTATTATTATTACTATTATTATTGTTGTGATTATTATTCTAAATAGTAGTGGTACGGGTAGTAGGGGTGATGGTAATGATAGCAGTTTAATGATGGTGGTGGTAATAGTAGTAGTAATGATGATGGTAGTAGGGGTGATGGTAATGATAGCAGTTTAATGATGGTGGTAGTAGTAGTAGTAGTAATGATGATGGTAGTTGTAGTACTGATGTAATGGTGAGGATGACAGTGAGTTAGTTAGTTATAAGTTAGTTATAGTTTCATTTTCCATGTTTAGCCTTTTCTATTTATTATATTTCTACGATTGACTGTTACCATTTTATTGTTGTTATTTAAAAAAAACAATTTATTATTATTATTATTTACTACCATTTTATATTATTATTTGTTATTCTTTATTCTTTTATTACAATGTATATTGTATACATTGTTGCTTTGGCAATATTAACAAGATGTTTTTCATGCCAATAAAGCAGAGAGAGAGAGAGAGAGAGAGAGAGAGAGAGAGAGAGAGAGAGAGAGAGAGAGAGAGAGAGAGAGAGAGAGAGAGAGAGAGAGAGAGAGAGAGAGAGAGAGAGAGAGAGAGAGAGACAGAGAGACAGAGAGACAGAGAGAGAGAGAGAGAGAGAGAGAGAGAGAGAGAGAGAGAGAGAGAGAGAGAGAGATAAGGAGAGGAGAGGGAGTGATAGTCAAGGGGAGGCAGGTGAAGATGAAGGAGAGCTGAAAAAAATAAAGTCAGAATAGTTAGGGAGAGGAGGAGAGGAGGAGGAGAAGAGAGGAGGAGAGAGGAATTGAGGGGTGAGGAGGCTAGAGAAACAGATGTCTAGGTATGTACACCTAGAAACCAGTGACGGCTGTACTATTTAATTCACTAACAACATTTCATCAACAAATGTAAACTTCAGAAATATAAACCTACATGATTGTCTGGAGTCTTCCACCAGAACATATTTATATAAAGTTATCTTCTGTTCATGCACGATAGAATCAAAAGTCACACTATAATAATGTTTTAAGATGGTCATACCAAGGATCATTGAGCTATTATATTTTGAATTTTAAGACCCCTTGAAGTATCCCCTTGAGAGTCTCACCTTTCCACAGAGGGGCGATATTACAGTTTTTTTACAATCACTTTGGCACTAATTTCAGAACCTTGACGTCATTTTTCAAAACTCTAGACACAAAACTCAAAACGGTCATCACTTGTAACACAGGCTGTCCAATGTTCAAAACATTGCATTGTGCATTCATATCTTTAAAGAAATCTTGCACTTGCACAATCATTGGTTCAAAAAACAAATGTATTGTGAAATACCAATGAAACGTTAATTTAGATCACCCACACACAAGCAACCGATAGTTTCACTGTGTCATTGTTCGTACGATCATTAAATATTGTAGTACAAAATAGGTGATACATGTTTCTTTATGGTACTACATGTAAATACATCCCTGTAAAAGTACTGCAGTAGTAGAGAGAATACTACAGACACAGTAGAATCATTGAACAAAATCTGAAATATATTGATGAAAAACATTACAGTACTGTAAAACATCAAATGCAGTGTTCCTCAACTTGCTTGCTTGTACTGTAAAAAGCAAAACATAGGAGTGATTACTGTACTTCTACATTTTCATCAACTCTGTCTTGTGGTTTTGGCCACAGGTCTCATCTACATCACAATGGATGTTTTCATTAGCCAAACATCTTGGAAAAAACCTTTGGCCATGGCGAATCCAGGCCTGACACTGGTCTGCCGTGATGTCATTGCATGCGTCATCCATGGCCTGGAGAAGAGTGACTTGTTCATGAGGGCGCCTATCATAAACCTTCCATCTCCATGTGGAGAAAGATTCCTCAATCGCGTTAAGGAAAGGAGAGTATGGGGGTAAATACAGGGTGGTAAATTGTGCATGGGCCTGAAACCATGCTTGCACCATATGAGCATGGTGGAACCTGACATTATCCCACACAATGACATAGGTCACGCCACCAGCTCTACAGGCCTGATCGAGCTCATCAAGGAAGGTTACAAGGGGACCATAGAAACGGTGTCTGATAAAGAATGATGATGAAATATTACATCCATAGATAACGTAGTCTAATTGGTTCATGCTCCACGCTAATTGTTGACAATGAATCTCGTTACTTTGAAACTTTCATGATCTAAACATGGAATATTGTTTGTCTGTTTCCATACAACTATGCATTAAGAGTAATGCAACAGTTACTTATCATTTTGAGCAGTTGTATCAATTGATAGTTGGATAATTGTAATGAAATGAGTAGACACTCATCTGAAATGTAATGTGTGAATTGCCTTTTGAAATAGTAGTACTTTGATGTTAAGTTGTGTCATATTGAACAGGTGACTTTTGTTAAATGAACAAATGATCTTAGTTTTATGTGTATTGTATCCAAGCAATTGAAAAAAGTGTTAGAGTTTTGAAAAATGTGCATTTTGATCATTGGTTGTGAGTTTTGTGTCTAGAGTTTTGAAAAATGACGTCAAGGTTCTGAAATTGGTGCCAAAGTGATTGTAAAAAACTGTAACAGGGAATATTATCAGCAGCTATTAACTTATTATTTAACTCCACGTGTAAAGACAGCATCCGACAGGATGTCAGCTTTAACAGATGTATTCATTTTCTCTGATTTCGCTGTGTGTGTGTGTGTGTGCGTGTGTGTGTGTGTGTGTGCTTGTGCGTGCGTGCGTGTGTGTGCATGTGTCTGTGTGTGTGTGTGTGTGTGTGCGTGCGCGCGTGCATGTGTGTGCATGTGTGTGTGCGCGTGTGTGTTCGTGCTGCGTATGTGTGTGTGCATGCGTGCGTGTGTGTGTGTGTCTGTGTGTGTATGTGTGTGTGCGCGCGCGCGCGCGTGCGTGTGTGCACGTGCGTGTGTGTGTGTCTCTGTGTGTGTGTGTGTGTGTGTGTGCGCGCGCGTGCGTGTGTGTGTGTGTCTCTGTGTGTGTGTGTGTGTGTGTGTGCGCGCGCGTGCGTGTGTGTGTGTGTCTCTGTGTGTGTGTGTGTGTGCGCGTTTGGGCCAGTGTGATCTCCTGCTCTAAGCTAGGTAATACAGCATCAGATAACTGTCCTAATAGTCATTATTCAGGAGGAGAGTAACTAGCTACATCAATAGTCTTATAACAGCTGAAAGAGCCTCCTGTGTCTCTGTGTCTCTGTGTCTCTGTGTCTCTGTGTCTCTGTGTCCCTGTGTCCCTGTGTCCCTGTGTCTCTGTGTCTCTGTGTCTCTGTGTCCCTGTGTCTCTGTGTCTCTGTGTCTCTGTGTCTCTGTGTCTCTGTGTCCCTGTGTCCCTGTGTCCCTGTGTCTCTGTGTCTCTGTGTCTCTGTGTCCCTGTGTCTCTGTGTCTCTGTGTCTCTGTGTCCCTGTGTCTCTGTGTCTCTGTGTCTCTGTGTCTCTGTGTCTCTGTGTCCCTGTGTCTCTGTGTCTCTGTGTCTCTGTGTCCCTGTGTCTCTGTGTCTCTGTGTCCCTGTGTCTCTGTGTCTCTGTGTCTCTGTGTCCCTGTGTCTCTGTGTCTCTGTGTCTCTGTGTATCTGTGTCTCTGTGTCTCTGTGTCCCTGTGTCTCTGTGTCTCTGTGTCTCTGTGTCTCTGTGTCCCTGTGTCTCTGTGTCTCTGTGTCTCTGTGTCTCTGTGTCTCTGTGTCTCCTGTGTCTCTGTGTCTCTGTGTCTCTGTGTCTCTGTGTCTCTTTGGGGCACAGATTAACAGAATGAAACAGTAATTAGGTCATTTTTCAAAAATCTAGACACAAAACTCACAACCAATGATCAAAATGCACATTTTTCAAAACTCTAACACTTTTTTCAATTGCTTGGATACAATACACATAAAACTAAGATCATTTGTTCATTTAACAAAAGTCACCTGTTCAATATGACACGACTTAACATCAAAGTACTACTGGCTGTTTTGATGTGAGATAAAGATAATTCTGTCCTCATATCCACTACTACCTAATTACTGTTTAATTCTGTTAATCTGGCTCCTCATATCCACTACTACCTAATTACTGTTTCATTCTGTTAATCTGGCTCCTCATATCCACTACTACCTAATTACTGTTTCATTCTGTTAATCTGGCTCCTCATATCCACTACTACCTAATTACTGTTTAATTCTGTTAATCTGGCTCCTCATATCCACTACTACCTAATTACTGTTTCATTCTGTTAATCTGGCTCCTCATATCCACTACTACCTAATTACTGTTTCATTCTGTTAATCTGGCTCCTCATATCCACTACTACCTAATTAGGGGCGGCAGGTAGCTTAGTGGGTAAGAGCGTTGAGCCAGTAACCGAAAGGTCGCTGGTTCTAATCCCCGAGCCGACTAGGTGAAAAATCTGTTGATGTGCCCTTAAGCAAGGCACTTAACCCTAATTGCTCCTGTAAGTCGCTCTGGATAAGAGCGTCTGCTAAATGACAAAAATGTAATACTGTTTCATTCTGTTAATCTAGCTCATATCCACTACTACCTAATAGTGCACTATGTAGGGAATTGGGTGCCATTTTGGAGGCTGCCTCTGTCTGCAGTAAGAGCTGAGCTGAGGGGAAAACCCAGTGGTTACTGGTTACATTTACATTTTACATTTTAGTCATTTAGCAGACGCTCTTATCCAGAGCGACTTACAGTTAGTGAGTGCATACATTATTTATATTTTTTCATACTGGACCCCCATGGGAATCAAACCCACAACCCTGGCGTTGCAAACGCCATGCTCTACCAACTGAGCTACATCCCTGCCGGCCATTCCCTCCCCTACCCTGGACGACGCTGGGCCAATTGTGCGCCGCCCCATGGGTCTCCCGGTCGTGCCTTAGACCACTGCGCCACTCGGTAGTTAGTTAGACTTTAATAGAGTAAAAACATTTCTGTCAGTGTCTCAAACGATTCCGCGGTGCTTCAATGCTTCCAAAACGGAATGATAGAATCCCTCTGAGTTCTCCAAATGACCCAGAAACCACCCTCACCTCCAGTGGGTTTGACGTGAAGAGATTGAGGGATTTTGTGTTTGTGTGTGTGTCCCACCGGGCTGTGGTGTCAAGGCAGAACAGTGAACCTGTCTGTTTGTTATAACAGGAAGCAGGAAACAGTCAGGAACAGGTCTACACACACACAAGCCAGGAGTGTAACAACTAAAAATACCCCCTCTGAAAAGGTCATAACAAGCCATAAAACACAGGAGGACATAGAAGGATGTGTGTGTGTGTGTGTGTACATGATGAAACCATGTGATGAGAAGTCATTCAGCTGGGTGTGACTCTCTGGTGTGGTGTCAACATCGGTCTGTGATAATGGGTGTAGCTCTTTCCTGCAGTCAAATTACTTACTGGCCTCATGGGTGGAATGTTATTCATATTTGTCATAATTTCATAATTAATCAACATTTTTTATTTTTAAACACAGAAAATCCAGTGTTTCTATGTCAAACGGTTTTATTATAATTCAGTCTTCTGTGATGTATATAAAGTGTAATACTGGGATGCAAACTCAACAATGAATCCATTTCAACTCTGTATCTGACATGGTCCAGGTGTCTTCTTGTTTTAAGGCCATAACCATGTGTGTGAGGTGTTTCATTCAAAGTAGATTTGTTCAAGACTACCAAGAAACACTCTGTGTGACCCTGATTTAGCCCACTGCAGTACAAGGCTAAACACAACAGAAAGAGAGAGAGAGAGAGAGAGAGAGAGAGAGAGAGAGAGAGAGAGAGAGAGAGAGAGAGAGAGAGAGAGAGAGAGAGAGAGAGAGAGAGAGAAGAGACAGAGAAGAGACAGAGAAGAGAGAGAGAAGAGAGAGAGAGAGAGAGAGAGAGAGAGAGAGAGAGAGAGGGGCAGAGAGAGAGAGAGGCAGAGAGAGAGAGAGAGAGAGAGAGAGAAGAGAGAGGCAGAGAGAGAGAGAGGAAAGAAGGAGAGAGATAGAAATAGAGAGAGAGATGGAAGGAGAGAAGAAAGCAGTGAAAAGAGAGAGAGAGAGGAAAGAAGGAGAGAAGAGGGAAGAGAGTAGTATCTCTGATAAACACAGCAAGAGGTCTTTGTGGAGAGCCTAGAGCACACTACACTCTTAGAAAAAAAGGTGCTATTAAGAATCTAAAAGGGTTCGGCTGTCCCCATTGGATAACCCTTTCGAAGAACCCTTGTTGGTTCCACGTAGAGCAGTTTTGGGTTACATGTACAACCCTTTACACAGAGGGTTCTACATGTAACCCAAAATAGTTCTACCTGGAACAAAAAAGGGTTTTACCTGGAATCAAAAAGGGTTCTCCTGTGGGGACAGCCGAAGAACCCTTTTGGAACCCTTCTTTTCTAAGAACGTAAATATTGGTGAACTTCCATCTAAGACTTACCACCATGTCACTTAACCCTAACCCTCAAATTAAACCAGATGTTATTGGCTGGGTACACATATTCTGCAGACGTTATCGCAGGTGCATGTTTCCGGCGCCAACAGTGCAGTAAAACCCAACAATACTCACACATAACCAAACTAAAAAAGAAAGGAATGAAGAAATATCAGAGTCTGGAATATAGCGTCTGTGTTGGTATCTAAGCTTTGAGGAAGATCACCACCTACAATCACATCTAGCCTTCAGCATAGCCATCCACCAATCACCACCTCCCCTTCTGACAGCAGACATACAGCACAGAGACAGGGCTGCAGGGCAGGACCACTAGGGGTAGCACATGGGGATGATACAGCGCAGAGACAGGGCTGCAGGGCAGGACCACTAGGGGTAGCACATGGGGATGATACAGTACAGAGACAGGGCTGCAGGGCAGGACCACTAGGGGTAGAACATGGGGATGATACAGTACAGAGACAGGGCTGCAGGGCAGGACCACTAGGGGTAGAACATGGGGATGATACAGTACAGAGACAGGGCTGCAGGGCAGGACCACTAGGGGAAGCACATGGGGATGATACAATACAGAGACAGGGCTGCAGGGCAGGACCACTAGGGGTAGAACATGGGGATGATACAGTACAGAGACAGGGCTGCAGGGCAGGACCACTAGGGGTAAAATGTAAATGTAATGTAATTGGTAGCACATGGGGATGATACAGTACAGAGACAGGGCTGCAGGGCAGGACCACTAGGGGTAGCACATGGGGATGATACAGTACAGAGACAGGGCTGCAGGGCAGGACCACTAGGGGCAGAACATGGGGATGATACAGTGCAGAGACAGGGCTGCAGGGCAGGACCACTAGGGGTAGAACATGGGGATGATACAGCACAGAGACAGGGCTGCAGGGCAGGACCACTAGGGGTAGAACATGGGGATGATACAGTGCAGAGACAGGGCTGCAGGGCAGGACCACTAGGGGTAGCACATGGGGATGATACAGCACAGAGACAGGGCTGCAGGGCAGGACCACTAGGGGTAGCACATGGGGATGATACAGTACAGAGACAGGGCTGCAGGGCAGGACCACTAGGGGTAGCACATGGGGATGATACAGCACAGAGACAGGGCTGCAGGGCAGGACCACTAGGGGTAGCACATGGGGATGATACAGTACAGAGACAGGGCTGCAGGGCAGGACCACTAGGGGTAGCACATGGGGATGATACAGTACAGAGACAGGGCTGCAGGGCAGGACCATTAGGGGTAGCACATGGGGATGATACAGTACAGAGACAGGGCTGCAGGGCAGGACCACTAGGGGTAGCACATGGGGATGATACAGTACAGAGACAGGGCTGAAGGGCAGGACCACTATGGGTAGCACATGGGGATGATACAGTACAGAGACAGGGCTGAAGGGCAGGACCACTAGGGGTAAAATGTAAATGTAAGGTAATGGGTAGCACATGGGGATGATACAGTACAGAGACAGGGCTGCAGGGCAGGACCACTAGGGGTAGCACATGGGGATGATACAGTACAGAGACAGGGCTGCAGGGCAGGACCACTAGGGGTAGCACATGGGGATGATACAGTACAGAGACAGGGCTGCAGGGCAGGACCACTAGGGGTAAAATGTAAATGTAATGTAATTGGTAGCACATGGGGATGATACAGTACAGAGACAGGGCTGCAGGGCAGGACCACTAGGGGTAGCACATGGGGATGATACAGTACAGAGACAGGGCTGCAGGGCAGGACCACTATGGGTAGCACATGGGGATGATACAGTACAGAGACAGGGCTGCAGGGCAGGACCATTAGGGGTAGCACATGGGGATGATACAGTACAGAGACAGGGCTGCAGGGCAGGACCACTAGGGGTAGAACATGGGGATGATACAGTGCAGAGACAGGGCTGCAAGGCAGGACCACTAGGGGTAGAACATGGGGATGATACAGCACAGAGACAGGGCTGCAGGGCAGGAACACTAGGGGTAGAACATGGGGATGATACAGTGCAGAGACAGGGCTGCAGGGCAGGACCACTAGGGGTAGCACATGGGGATGATACAGCACAGAGACAGGGCTGCAGGGCAGGACCACTAGGGGTAGCACATGGGGATGATACAGTACAGAGACAGGGCTGCAGGGCAGGACCACTAGGAGTAGCACATGGGGATGATACAGTACAGAGACAGGGCTGCAGGGCAGGACCACTAGGGGTAGAACATGGGGATGATACAGTGCAGAGACAGGGCTGCAGGGCAGGACCACTAGGGGTAGAACATGGGGATGATACAGTACAGAGACAGGGCTGCAGGGCAGGACCACTAGGGGTAGCACATGGGGATGATACAGTACAGAGACAGGGCTGCAGGGCAGGACCACTAGGGGTAGCACATGGGGATGATACAGTACAGAGACAGGGCTGCAGGGCAGGACCACTAGGGGTAGCACATGGGGATGATACAGCACAGAGACAGGGCTGCAGGGCAGGACCACTATGAGTAGCACATGGGGATGTGTGAAACATACTCCTCAGCCTTAAGTGTCCCTCTTGCGTAACCTCATTAGCTGGCTTCTGAGGTGGAGCGATCGGCTGTGACGCTTGAGGAGGGTGGTCACGTCTGGTTGTGAGGCAGAGGTCCAGAGTTCACGCCAGATATGGTACTTTTCATAGGCAACATTGTGTGTGTGTGTGTGGTCATCTTTGTGTAAGTCCTCCTTACTCCCCCTCTACCGCTCTTCCCATCAGTCTTCCTTCAAGTCCTCTCTCTCTCTCTCTCTCTCTGTCTTTACCTTCCCCTCTCAACATGTTGTCTATTCAGTCAGGCATGGTACACTGACCACCATCTGTCGCACACACAAAGACTCTAACTGTAAAAGCTTGATATCCATCTGTTAAAGCACCCCCAGGAGAGGAGAGAAGAGGAGAGTGGGAGAAGTAGAGAAATAGAGGAAGAGGAAGAGATAACACGTTCCATCTGGAAAAGGACTAAACTCTTCAACATGATCGTTTGTCTAAACAGAGGATGTTGTTGTTCTATGAGGGGAGGCTGTGACCCAGTGTGTATTAGTGTGTCTAGGACCACCAGGCCACCGGAACCTGACAGAGTGTTCTATCAGAATCATCCATGTTATGCAGTGGGTGTTATGGAGCTACACACGTACTTTCCAGGCTAGCCTGTTTTGATCTGGCTCAGAGTTTCCACACTATTAGAAGCACCACTGACCTAACAGCTGTCGTCTCTGTCCTCTGGGACTATGACAGATAGTATAATACTGATGGAGAGGGACCAGCTGAGATGGAATTGAACTAGTAACTCTACAGATACAGGACATAGCACTACCTCCTGTGCCATTAAGATCTGGACCTCATAGTATGGCTACACACGAGTACACACAACGAGGCTTCAATATCAGGGCTGGTTTCTAAAACTTCAGACAGTTATCTATTCATAGGCTGCCTCCCAAATGGCCTCAAATTGATAGAGTCGCAGCAAATGTTCTCATGACACGAAAAACTGCCCAGTTGTGCTGATGATTATAGAATGTTTGTATAAAACAGTCATCTGATGTTGCAAAAACGTTCCTTAAATACATTTAATTTGTTCTTTAAAGGTTCCCAGAATGTTTCATTACGTTGTGAGAACATTGTGTGGACATCACAAAAGATATGTTCCCAAAACACAAAAACTGTCCAGTCTTGGTTCTGGTTGTGTTTGTATGACTAAATACTGTTCAAATATCCTATGAATGAAGTAATGTGCAGATTGTCAACATATGAAGTGTAAAAATATGGTTTCGTTTGTATGATTAAATGCTATTTAAATGTCCTATGAATGTAATTAAAGTGCCATGTGTCTCTATATCACCTACAATACAGTCCTCAGATGAGAATGACCATTAAATCTAGAGAGAAACACAACGGGGATGTATTACAATCTGCTTTCTGATGCTTTAAGGAGATACACATTTTGCAACGTGAAAATGTTGTGCTAATATTAGGTCAAACTTAAATATAACATTTTCTAAATGTTCTTGAAATGTTCTGAGGACCTCCAAGACAAGGTAAAATTTATATTGCGTGAACATCAATGGAATATTATGTTAAACCTAAAACAAATATGCTATGCACGTCATAAAAACGGACTTACTGTATTTGGAAATTGTGGAACATTGCGCAACATTGTTGGAATGATCTGCGCAACCTATGTGAATATCACAAGAATATTCTTGCAACATCCCAAACAACTCCCATAACTTAATTAAATGTGGGAACCTTTAATGAACTTAGACCAGGTGTTATGTCAACATACATACAACATTAATGGAATGTCCTGTGCAACCTAACTTAAACATTGTATCAATGTCAGCACAACTGGACAGTTTTAGTGTCTTGTCATATCCCCACAAAGTTCCCAAAAACCTAAAGAAATGTTTTCGGAACTTTTAAAGAACATATAAATGTGTTCTGGGGATGTTCTTGCAAAATCAGACGAATGTTTTTTGCTCCCTAAAATAAACATTGTAATAATCAGCGCAACTGGACAGTTTTTGTGTTTTCGGAATCATATCTTTTGTGATGTCCCCACAATGTTTGCACCAGACAGTTCCCACAACCTAATGAAACATTCTGGGAACCTTTAAAGAACAGACAAAATGTGTTCTGGCAACATTCTTGCAACATCTGGCAAATGTTTTATACAAACATTGTAAAATCATCAGCATGACTGGACAGTTTATGTTGTATGAGAACATCTGCCGCAACCTATCAAATGTTCTGGGAACTTTCCAGAACCAATTTGGTTTGCTGGGAAAACATGACTTTTTTTGGGAAAACAAACTTAATGGGAATCTTAGCTAATGTTCTGGGAATGTCCCCGGTTTGCTGGGTAGGCATCAGGATAGATAATAACAACAGGAAAATAGATAACAGAGTAGCAGCAGCATATGACGAGGAATGTAAACGGGAGAGCCTCCCCTAGCGGGTCTCAAAACCAGGCCACCAGCACCAATGACGAATGCCCTAACCACTGTCCCAATAAGGGATATCGTATTGGTGCTGGACCAGTTAGGCCCGGTCCAGAAAAAAGCCTAAACCCTCCTCCATAGGCACTTGTGTAGCTCTGAAATAACGTCATAGGTGTAAGCAATAGATTGAACACATGTTTTAAGTAAATCTCAGCTCTGTTAAAAGTACACTCAAGAAAATATTTTATTGATCATAGTGATTCATATCGTTAATATGCCCCACCAACATTAGACAACTATACAGAAAAAGCCCTTCAATTGCTGAAATAAGTAAATAAAATCAATGATGAGATTAGTCAGATTAACTAATACCTGACACGGACATGGTGGCGTAGCAGGAAGATCTGAGTACCGTGAACCAAGCGGTTGTGAGTTCAAATCCCAAGTGAGGACATGTTGAATAATAATTACTGTATAAATGAACATGCACAATGTAGTCATGTATGTCAAATATGTTGGTTGAAAAAAACTGTATGTTAAAAGCACTGGGTGTGAGCATAACTAACCAACAGACAAAGAGCTATGAGTGGATCAGTGGTTCACCAATCAGGGCCTTCATTAATTTGTGTATGGACACATCAATGTTCCCATGAAATGTGTCTAGAACGTTAATATCTTAAGTTCTGAGAACACGGCAACCATGTTCTGTATATGTTTGGTGGGACGTTGACGGAACATGTTCCTAACCCACTGAACACATGAATATTCTTGAAATGGTCTCTTGGAAACATTCCTTGCACACCATGGGAACATTCCTATGAAAATGTTAGTTAATGACCTATATGGGCGGCAGGTAGCCTAGCGGTTAAGAGCGTTGGGCCAGTAACCGAAAGGTTGATGGTTCGAATTCCGAGCCGACTAGGTGAAAAATCTGCCAATGTGCCCTTGAGCAAGGCACTTAACCCTAATTGCTCCTGTAAGTTGCACTGGATAAGAACATCTGCTAAATGACTAAAATGTCAATGTAAAATGCTTACCTTGCACCCTCTTCAGCCCCTGTCTCTGCACCGCCACAGGTAGAGGTGATGGTGAAGCTGAGGAAACACGCTCCTGACGCATCATCCTCATCGGCGGTGGGCTCTCCTTCTTCACCCCGTTGCTAAGGGCAACCCCGCTCAGAACACTGGCAGCGCTTGGAACCCTGGTGGTCGTCATGGCGTCGGGACGGGAGAAGGAAGCGATCCTCTGCAGGATGGAACCCACGCTCTCTCTCTCTGACATCATTTCCTGTGGCTGGGCGTGGCCCAGCGGTGGTTGGGCGTGCTCCAGTGGCGGGGGGGTGGAGGGGATGGAGGGGGCCAGGTGTCCTACCTGAGGTCTGGGGGAGAGCAGGTTGAGCTGGGGGGTCTGGGCGGGAGACAGGGGGACAGGGGACTGGCTCACCTTAGGGACAGGCTTGGCCCCCGGGGGGGAGGTAGGTGGGGGAGAGCGGGGGAGAGAGGGGTTGTTGTTGTTGTGGTTGGCGGGGGGAAGAGGAGTGAGGTCACCGCCGGAACTGTCCAGACTGCTGGGATAGTGGCCTCTGGGGGGAGGTTTAGGGGGGTCAGAGGAGGGGGGAGGATGGGGGCTGGGCTGGGGCGTCTTCACCCCCACCAGACTGTCTAGATCCAGGGGAAACTTGTTGAGACGCTGGGTCTCTTTGGGTTTGGGCTGGCTCTGGGGCTGGTAGATGTTGTGGTTCTGATTGGGAGAGTAGCAGCCTTCCTTCCCAAAGGAACTGGTGTTATAATGGCGCTGGGATCCACCATTCAAACCCACATTGGCGTTGCCATACCTCACCCCTCCACCTCCAGCCCCCCGCATCACCCTGCCTCCCCCTTCCCCGATCTGGAGGTCCAGACTTGGCATGGATCCGTGGCTGACCCCCCTGGGCTCTGGAGCTCCCAGCACCATGGGCCCCTCCAGCTCAGAGTGAAACACACTCCCATGGGAAGAGACCTTCTTCAGAGCTGGGCTGCCCAGCCCAATCCCCATCCCCAGGCCTGCCCCAGGCTGCTGCCCAGGACGCTGCTCCATCTGTGGGGTAGTGGAGTAGGACAGAGACCCTGGCTTGCCTGGAGGTAACCCTCCTCCTTCTCCTCCACCTCCCTGGATGGAGTACTCCAGACTAGAAGAGGAGCTATGGAGACTATCATTATCACTGCCTGGGCCGGAGAGAGAGGAGGAGAAACCCTTAGGGTTGAACTTGTTCTGGAAGGAAGAGGCCCTGGTGATGCCTCCGGAGCTCCCTCCATTGTTGTTGATGGTGGGTCTGTTCATGGCTCGGTTGAAAGAGAGGCTGGAGACCATGCGGGACTTGAACACAGGGCTCTGGGAAGGGCTGGGGTTGGTACCAAGACTGATCCGGGACCGGAAGGCAGGGGAGCTGTGGTTGGATGTGGGGAACCCTCGACCCTCGTTGGTCTTGTTGAGGAGGGAGGTGGAGGAGAGGGGGGAGGGAACGGGGGAGGAGGGGGAGAACGGAGGAGGCTCGTCCACATCATCGACGTCGAAGGATCTTTTCAAAGCTGTGGAGGAGAGAGAGGGAGATATGGGCAGAGGGAGGGGAGAGAGGTGGAGGGGGGAAGAGGGAGGGAGGGAGGGGGAGAGGGAGAGGGAGGCAGGGGGAGAGGGAGAGGGAGGGAGGGAGGGAGGGGGGAGAGGGAGAGGGGGAAAGAGGGAGGGGGGAGAAAGAGGGAGGGAGAGGGGAGAGTTTAAGTTAGTCAGTAACAGTTGAGTTGAATAGTTATAACATGAGCTTTAATAAAATGAATCCACTTATTAACTGTTCAATCTTATTTAAGTTCGTTTATTTTATCAGGCAAAACCAAGTCAATCCATTGACAGATAAAGATAACTGTTCTTTTGAAGCTAGCAGTAAAATGTCAATCTATATGGCCCAGGCCTGCCAGGACACACACACACACACACACACACACACACACACACACACACACACACACACACACACACACACACACACACACACACACACACACACACACACACACACACCCTCCCCCCGTCAGCAGAACCCAGGAGTTAAAGGGACATTTCACCAAGCTCTACAACACTGTATATAGTCATTACTATATTAACAACGTTACGTTCTTTTGTCATAAACATCAAAAATCTCTTCACCACAAGCTAGAATGAGCACATTTTCATTTCACCTGTAGAATCAGGAACTTTCCACTTCCTGTCTATTTGTCTGCTCATAGTGAACCACAAGGTAGATGGGTCGTGCCCACCAACGTGGCCTTGAGCTCTGAAAGAACAACACCCAGAGTAGCTAGCTAGCTAACGTTACGGCCAGGAGATTATCACAGGGATTTTCAGTCTGAACTGATGGGCAATTCAACCGACGCCAGCTGAGAAGTGATGCGATAATGTTATCATAGATTTTGATAGGATTAATCAGATTAGTTACAACTGGGGTTGGAGTTAAAACCTACAGGAGGGTATCTCTCCAGGAACAGGGTTGGAGTTAAAACGTACAGGAGGGTATCTCTCCAGGAACAGGGTTGGAGTTAAAACGTACAGGAGGGTATCTCTCCAGGAACAGGGTTGGATTTAAATCCCTACAGGAGAGTATCTCTCCAGGAACAGGGTTGGAGTTAAAACGTACAGGAGGGTATCTCTCCAGGAACAGTGTTGGAGTTAAAACGTACAGGAGGGTATCTCTCCAGGAACAGGGTTGGAGTTAAAACGTACAGGAGGGTATCTCTCTATGAGCAGGGTTGAAGTTAAAACATACAGGAACAGGGTTGGAGTTAAAACTTAGAGGAGGGTAGGTCTCCAGGAACAGGGTTGGAGTTAAAACCTACAGGAGGGTAGCTCTCCAGGAACAGGGTTGGAGTTAAAACCTACAGGAGGGTATCTCTCCAGGAACAGGGTTGGAGTTAAAACTTACAGAAGGGTATCTCCAGGAACAGGGTTGGATTTAAATCCTATAGGAGAGTATCTCTCCAGGAACAGGGTTGGGGTAAAACCTACAGGAGGTAATCTTTCCAGGAACTGGGTTGGAGTTAAAACATACAGGAACAGGGTTGGAGTTAAAACTTACAGGAGGATAGCTCTCCAGGAACGGGATTGGCGTTAAAACCTACAGGAGGGTAGGTCTCCAGGAACAGGGTTGGAGTTCAAACTTACAGGAGGGTATCTCCAGTAACAGGGTTGGAGTTAAAACCTACAGGAGAGTATCTCTCTAGGAACAGGGTTGGAGTTAAAACTTACAGGAGGGTATCTCCAGGAACAGGGTTGGATTTAAATCCTACAGGAGAGTATCTCTCCAGGAACAGGGTTGGGGTAAAACCTACAGGAGGTAATCTTTCCAGGAACTGGGTTGGAGTTAAAACATACAGGAACAGGGTTGGAGTTCAAACTTACAGGAGGATAGCTCTCCAGGAACGGGATTGGCGTTAAAACCTACAGGAGGGTATCTCTCCAGGAACAGGATTGGCGTTAAAACCTACAGGAGGGTATCTCTCCAGGAACAGGATTGGCATTAAAACCTACAGGAGGGTATCTCTCCAGGAACCGGGTTGGAGTTCAAACCTACAGGTTATTGTTAGCTAATCTCTATTTGTGTATTGGCAGCATGAATATGAATATGATGAATATGTATAAATCGTCTGTTATTCGTTGGTTGGTTCTCAGCTGGCCACATCAAAACACACTAAGATAGCATGTCTAATCTCATCACACAATCAAACAGACAGGTACACACCTTACAGTAGTTTGATGTCACTCCGTTACCCTGTCAGAACTAGTGAATTGCCTGAATGCCTACTCTGGCAGTGACACATGTTGCATTGTTACAGGGACACTAACTGATACTGCCTGTATGTATGTAAATAACACCATGTTATTCCTTTGTATTTCTACATTGTTACAGTTCTCCTAGTAGAGAACCGGAATATGATAACTAAGCTGGACCAGGCAGAACTAGAAGTATGCAACTTGCAGCTGAAAGTATTGTATTGGTTCCTGGGATTTTTTAATGGAAATGAAAGCGAAACCAGGAATTAGTCTCTCCTGGCTCAGGCTTGTGTTGTAGAACCACCATACAATAAATATTGATATTTTCTATACATTTTCTAAATTTTTCTGCCTGTATGGATTCACATAATATATTTATATAAATTGTACGGGGCTCTCTAGCATCAAACTGATGTTAGACATTCAGGTATGTCCAAAGAATGTTTATTTGTCAAGGGGAGTGTCCACTAACGCTAACTCAAAAAGAGAGCCGGCTATTCAACAAGAATGTTATATGGTAAAAGTAACATAGAAAAAAATAATGTATGAACAATGTAGTAGAGTCCAGTGTGTCAGAGTGTGTCTCAGACAACTGGTGATCAGCAGATTATGGGATGTGGTGGCCATGATGAAATGGCCATTCACAAAGACACATACAGTAAGACAATTATGGCTGTCCTCGACCAAGTCTACATATTTTTCCATATATAGACACATTATATGTGTTTCAATCAAATGTTTTAAACTGTCCGTGTTAATGAAGCTGCAACATAATTACAGCCATTTCTGACTGAAAAGTTATGTTACCAAAATCCCTAATTTGTTTAGGAAAAACATTCCCTATTCCCTCAACCCTTGGTCTCTTTACGTGAACACGTGTACGCATCGCATGCACGTGACCAATAGCGCCTGACCTATAGCACATCATAATCACATCAATAAATTGGTTGTAACAAACTCTGAACACGTGACAGCAAAATGGATGTGACAAATAAACTAGAAATGGGGGAATGTCTACTGGTTGCTCAGGAGGTAAAGGGGAAGTCGGATGTGTTAAATAAATGTGACTAGTTGTGGAAAATACTGGAGCAACAAAAAGAAGGTAAGGCGCGGGCATATTATTATTATATTATATTATATTATATTATTATTATATTATTAACAACACTAAATCAATTATAAGCGTACCAGAGAGTCCGTTGTAATGTTTTTTTTTGTAAAGCCTTTATTACAGCAAAGACTAAAAAACAGTCGCATTCATTCGTGAATGCAATTTCCCGAAATGGAACGGTTTATTTATTGTTTACGTTAATTGTTCAAGGGTCGCTTTATTTAATTGTAAAACGAAAATGCTTGATTTAATTTCAAATCATGAATGACTCATATGCTGTTTGATGACATGAACGAATGAATGATTGATTGAATCCACTTATTAACTGTTCAATCTTATTTAAGTTCGTTTATTTTATCAGGCAAAACCAAGTCAATGTGCTTGTTTAAAACGTTTACATGCTTTGCAAGAAGAACGATTTCCCAAATAATCCTGTTTACATGACACATCTGAAATCAGGCTACCTGATGGGACTTTAATAAATGGAGAAAATCTAATTAAACGTTCTACCACAGCGTCTTTATTATTTTAGCAAAGCCTATTTGATTCTGAATTCGGACATATAAAGTTTGTATGTGAAAACTATTTCTAAGATGCATACTTTCAGTTTTTCTGAACTCACTTCACTCGCGCATAAGAGGGAGGCATGCGCTACCGGTATACCGCTGGAATGCCGACTAAGCCGTTTACATGTCCTAATAATTTGAAAGATTACACAGAAAACCAGGTGTTTTAATCAGCGTATGCTTACTTTGATTTTTACCTTACGCCATGACTATTGCCCTACTCGGCCAACTGCCATAATCAGTTTAATATCTAATTATTAGTGTAAACGTACTCTATGAATAAAAAGAGAATATGTTTTACAATCGAGATACAATAGCTAGCTAGAGCTCCAATTGTAAAACCTGTTCTCTTTTAGTCATAGATATGTCTAGCTGTTTAGCTACCTAACTAGCTACCTAGGTTAGCAAACAGAAAAATAACAATTACATTTCCTCCCACTGTAACACGGTAGTATGTCAATTGCTGTACAATATGATCTTGTTGCCATCTGATGCACATTCAAATGTCATAAAAAAATCAACACTTCAGAGCTCCTCCCTGTCCTCTGCCGTGCCCTGATTGTATTACTGCTGATGATATCTGGAAATGTGCATGTACACCCTGGCCCATCTACTGTTGCTAGCCCCAATTCTGACTTGTGCTCTGATATCTGTTTCACTGATTTCTGCTCTTGTAAAAGCCTGGGTTTTCTGCACGTTAACACTAGAAGCTTATTGTCTAAAATGTATCAATTGAAAGTGTGGGTTCACAGCTCCAGTCCAAATGTGTTGGTCATTACTGAGACGTGGTTAAGAAAGAGTGTTTTGAACACTGATGTTAACCTTTCTGGTTATAACCTTTTTCGGCAAGACAGATCTTCCAAAGGTGGTGGAGTGGCAATCTTTACCAGGGAACACCTTCAGTGCTCGGTTGTCTCCACCAAGTCTGTCCCCAAACAATTTGATTTTCTGGTTTTATGCATTAAACATTCAAATAGCTCTTTGTTGACTGTTGCTGGGTGTTATCGTCCACCATTAGCACCGGCCTGTACCCTACCTGCCCTAAGCTCTCTCCTGGCCCCTTACACTAAGTCTGAATTTGTCCTGCTAGGTGACCTAAACTGGGACATGCTTAAACCAGTCCTAAAGCAACGGGACTCCCTAAATCCTCCTCAGATTATTACCAATCCTACAAGGTATGACTCCAAACACCCAGAAAAGGCTACTCTCCTTGATGTTATCCTCACAAATAATCCTGATAGGTATCAGTCTGGTGTTTTCTGTAATGACCTTAGTGATCACTATTTTACAGCCTGTGTTCGTAATGGCTGCTCAGTGAAACGACCTGTTCTGATTTGTCATAGATGCTTGCTAAAAAACTTGAATGAGCAAGCCTTCCTTCATGACCTGGCCTCTGTAAATTGGTATAGAACCAGCTTGTCACGGTTTCGGCCGAGGCTGCTCCTCCTCCTGGTTCGGGCAGGCTTCGGCGGTCGTCGTCCCCGGAGTACTAGCTGCCACCGATCTATGTTTCATGTTCGTTTGGTTTTGTCTTGATGTTGTACACCTGTGTCTTGTTAGTCCTCGTTAGTGTCCTATTTAGTTCTCGTTGGTTGTGTTTGTCTTTGTGTGTGATTGCTCTTCTGTTTCGTGTTGGAGCTACTTATTTTCCCTCCAGTGTTTTGGAGAGGTTCTTTTTGCACATGTTAGTGCGCCGTTTATTTGACGCCTGTGTGCGCCGTGTATTCGCCTTCGGGCTTATTGTGCTTATTTATTTTCGTGAATATTGCACTAAAGTCTTTTGGACTGAGCCTCTTCGTCCTGCGCCTGATTCATGCACCACACCCACCTTCAGCACCCATTGACAGAATCACACACCTTAATGGAATCAGCAGGATCGGCAGTTACGCCTGAGTCGCTCGAGGAGCATATCCGTGGGCAAGATGACCAGATAAGACAACTGGGGACCGCTCTACAGGACGTAATCAACACCTTGCACCGATGGGAGGCCAGCAGGGTACCCACACCTCCACCTACCCTGCCCACCCCATCGGCCGGTCCACCAGTCCCAGGTTCGGAACCCAGGGGGATTCGGCTCTCGCTCCCGAGGGCGTATGACGGAACAGCTGCCGGGTGTCAGGGGTTCCTCCTGCAGGTGGAGCTCTACCTGGCCACTGTACACCCGGTGCCCTCGGGACACGAGAGCGTTTCCGCCCTCATCTCCTGTCTCATGGGCAAGGCGTTGGATTGGGCTAACGCCGAGTGGAGGAAGATGGACGCCAACACCATCTCCTACGCCGAGTTCTCCCGTCGCTTCAAGGCCGTGTTCGACCATCCACCTGAGGGCAAAGCGGCGGGGGAGCGTCTAGTCCACCTGAGACAGGGGAGGAGGAGCGCACAGGCGTTTGCTTTAGAGTTCCGGACTCTAGCGGCGGACGCAGGGTGGAATGAACGGGCCCTCATCGACCATTTTCGATGTAGCCTACGGGAGGACGTTCAACGTGAGTTGGCCTGCAGGGATACCCATCTTACCTTCGACCAGTTGGTCGATATGTCCATCCGTCTGGACACCCTGCTGGCCACCCGTGGACGTCCCGAGGGGGGTCCTTCCATTCCGCCCTCCGGCACCTCCGAGCCGAGCCCTATGGAGCTCGGGGGTGCCGGCGCTAGAGAAAGGAGGAGGAGGAGCCCGAGGGGGCCTGTCTCCTGCACCAAGTGCGGTCGTGGAGGGCACACTGCGGCCAGGTGCTGGGGAGGGTTCTCCGGGGGAGAAGACAACAGGCCACGCACTGGGGGGGCCTCCCAGGTGAGTAGACGTCCCACTTACCCAGAGCTTTCTGTTGCGCACTTTTGTATACCTGTTTGTTTTCCACAGGTTGCACCTCATTCCCAGCATAAGGCGCTAGTAGATTCAGGCGCAGCTGGGAATTTTGTTGATCGGAAGTTTTGTTTAGATTTAGGGATCCCTCTCCTACCTGTTGAAAACCCTTTTCCCGTGCATGCCTTAGATAGCCGCCCGTTGGGGTCGGGGCTGATTAGGGAGATCACAGCGCCACTTAGGATGTGTGCGCAGGGGGGTCATGAAGAGACTATACAGCTGTATCTGATCGACTCTCCTGCGTACCCGGTGGTGCTGGGAATTCCCTGGTTAAGCACCCATAACCCTGCTATTTCGTGGCAACAGAGGGCTCTCGATGGGTGGTCTGCTCAGTGCGAGGGGCGATGTCTGGGTGTTTCCGTGGGGGCGACTTCGGTGGAAAGTCCAAACCAAGTGCCCGCACTGCACATTCCGCCTGAATATGGGGATTTAGCTCTCGTGTTTAGTAAAACTAGGGCGACACAGTTGCCTCCTCATAGACAGGGGGATTGTGCGATTGATCTCCAGGCAGGAGCAGCGCTCCCACGGAGCCTCCTTTGTCTCAAGAGGAGAGAAAAGCTATGGAGACTTACATAGCCGAATCTTTGAGACAGGGATACATTCGGCCCTCCACTTCTCCCGCCTCCTCGAGCTTCTTTTTTGTGAAGAAGAAAGATGGAGGGTTGCGCCCGTGCATTGATTACCGTGGTCTCAATCAGATTACTGTGAAATACAGTTATCCACTCCCTCTGATTGCGACCATGACGGAGTCATTGCATGGAGCGCGGTTTTTCACAAAATTGGATCTCAGGAGCGCGTATAACTTGGTGCGCATAAGGGAGGGTGACGAATGGAAGACAGCGTTTAGTACCACGTCAGGTCATTTCGAGTATCTGGTCATGCCATATGGGTTGATGAATGCTCCATCAGTCTTCAAATCCTTCGTAGATGACATTTTCCGGGATATGCAGGAACAAGGGGTGGTCGTGTACATTGATGATATTCTGGTGTACTCGTCTACCCGAGCCGAGCATGTAACCCTGGTGCGTCGTGTATTGAGGAGGCTGTTGGAGCACGACCTATATGTCAAGGCAGAGAAATGTCTGTTTTTCCAGGAGTCGGTCTCCTTTTTGGGTTATCGGTTGTCCGCGTCAGGGGTGAGAATGGAGGTGGATCGTGTGTCCGCTGTGCGTAATTGGCAAACCCCAACTACTGTAAAAGAGGTGCAGCAGTTCTTGGGCTTTGCGAATTACTACCGGAGGTTTATCCGGTGTTTTGGACAGGTGGCAGCTCCCATCACGTCCCTTCTGAAAGGGGGTCCGGTGCGCCTGCAGTGGTCAGCTGATGCGGACAGGGCCTTTGGGAGACTGAAGGACCTGTTTACGTCGGCTCCGGTGCTGGCGCATCCGGATCCCACATTACCCTTTCAGGTTGAGGTGGACGCGTCTGAGGCAGGTATAGGGGCCGTTCTCTCTCAACGGTCTGGCACGCCACCTAAACTCCGCCCCTGTGCTTTTTATTCTAAAAAGCTCAGCCCCGGCGGAGCGTAACTATGACGTTGGGGACAGGGAGCTGTTAGCTGTAGTTCAAGCCCTTAAGGTGTGGAGGCATTGGCTTGAGGGGGCTCAACACCCTTTCCTCATTTTGACTGACCATCGGAACCTGGAGTACATCCGGGCAGCGAGGAGACTGAACCCTCGCCAGGCTCGATGGAGTATGTTTCTCACCAGGTTCGTATTTAAAATCACGTACATCCCTGGGTCCCAGAATGGTAAGGCAGATGCGCTGTCCCGGCGGTATGACACGGAGGAGAGGTCCGTTGAGCCTACTCCCATACTACCGGAGTCTTGCCTTGTGGCACCGGTGGTATGGGAGGTCGATGCCGAAATCGAGCGAGCGTTGCGTACCGACCCCAGCCCTCCACAGTGTCCTGAGGGTCGGAAGTACGTTCCGCTCGAGATTCGGGATCGACTCATTTACTGGGCTCACACGTCCCCCTCCTCTGGACATCCGGGTATTGGCCGGACAGTGCATTGCCTTAGCACTAAATACTGGTGGCCTACTTTGGCTAGGGATGTGAGGGTTTATGTCTCCTCCTGCTCGGTGTGCGCCCAGTGTAAGGCGCCCGACATCTGCCCAGGGGTAAGTTACAACCTCTGCCCGTTCCACAACGACCATGGTCCCACCTCTCGGTGGATTTTGTGACAGACCTTCCCCTCTCTCAGGGGAATACCACCACCCTGGTCGTTGTGGACCGGTTCTCTAAGGCCTGTCGTCTTCTCCCTATGTCGGGTCTTCCTACTGCCCTACAGACCGCTGAGGCCCTATTTACCCACGTCTTCCGGCATTACGGGGTGCCCGAGAATATAGTGTCTGATCGAGGCCCCCAGTTTACCTCCCGTGTTTGGAGAGCGTTCATGGAACGTTTGGGGGTCTCGGTTAGCCTTACCTCAGGGTACCACCCGGAGAGTAACGGGCAGGTAGAACGTGTCAACCAGGATGTGGGTAGGTTTCTGAGGTCGTATTGCCAGGACCGGCCTGAGGAGTGGTCAAGGTACCTTCCCTGGGCCGAGATGGCCCAGAACTCTCTCCGCCACTCCTCTACCAACCTAAACCCCTTCCAATGTGTATTAGGTTACCAGCCGGTTCTGGCACCGTGGCAGCAGAGCCAGATCGAGGCCCCTGCGGTGGATGATTGGATGAGGCGCTCGGAAGAGACATGGAACGCTGCCCACGTCCACCTGCAGCGGGCCGTCCTTCGTCACAAGGCGAGCGCCGATCTCCACCGCAGTGAGGGGCCGGTGTACGCACCCGGAGATCGAGTCTGGCTCTCTACCAGAAACCTACCCCTCCGCCTGCCCTGCCGGAAGCTGGGTCGGCGGTTTGTGGGGCCCTTTAAAGTCCTGAGAAGATTGAACGAGGTGTGTTATAGGTTACATCTACCTGTTGAGTATAAGAATATTAACCCCTCGTTCCATGTGTCTCTTCTCAGGCCGGTGGTAGCTGGTCCACTCCAGGACAATGAGATAGGAGAGACTCCTCCGCCCCCACTGGACATCGAGGGGGCTCCGGCGTACACCGTTCGGTCCATCTTGGACTCCAGACGCCGGATGGGGGGTCTCCAGTATCTCGTGGAGTGGGAGGAGTACGGCCCGGAGGAGCGGTGCTGGGTGCCGCGGAGGGACATCCTAGACCCATCTCTCCTGTCGGAGTTCCACCGGGACCATCCCGCTCGCCCTGCTCCGCGTCCTCCTGGTCGTCCCCAAGGCCGGGGTCGGCGCACGGCTGGAGCCACCCGCGTCAAGGGGGTGGGTACTGTCACGGTTTCGGCCGAGGCTGCTCCTCCTCCTGGTTCGGGCAGGCTTCGGCGGTCGTCGTCCCCGGAGTACTAGCTGCCACCGATCTATGTTTCATGTTCGTTTGGTTTTGTCTTGATGTTGTACACCTGTGTCTTGTTAGTCCTCGTTAGTGTCCTATTTAGTTCTCGTTGGTTGTGTTTGTCTATGTGTGTGATTGCTCTTCTGTTTCGTGTTGGAGCTACTTATTTTCCCTCCAGTGTTTTGGAGAGGTTCTTTTTGCACATGTTAGTGCGCCGTTTATTTGACGCCTGTGTGCGCCGTGTATTCGCCTTCGGGCTTATTGTGCTTATTTCTTTTCGTGAATATTGCACTAAAGTCTTTTGGACTGAGCCTCTGCGTCCTGCGCCTGATTCATGCACCACACCCACCTTCAGCACCCATTGACACAGCTTGATCCCCTCTGTCGAAGATGCTTGGACCTTCCTTTTTGATATTTTCAGTGGTATTGTTAACAAACATGCCCCCATAAAGAAAATGAGAATTTTAAAACAGGTTCAGCCCCTGGTTCGACCGTGATCTGGCAGAGTTACTCCACATCAAGAATTCCATTTGGCGAAAGGCTCGGCACACGCATACTCAGGCTGACTGGCTGCCGTTCAGGCAAATGAGAAATAAGTGCACTCAGGCTATTCAGAATGCCAAAGTTAGTTACTTTAAGGAGCAGTTCTCTCTCTGTGGGTCTAACCCCAATAAGTTCTGGAAAACGGTTAAAGACCTGGAGAATAAACCCTCCTCCTCATAGCTGCCCATGTCCCTTAATGTTGATGATGTGGTTGTTACTGACAAGGAGCACATGGCTGAGCTCTTTAATCACCACTTCAAGTCAGGATTCCAATTTGACTCAGCCATGCCTCCTTGCCCGTCCAACATTTCCTAATCTCCCACCCCTTCTAATGCGACTAGCCCCGATGCTCCTCCCTCTTTTTCCCCTGCCCCGCTACAAAGTTTCTCCCTGCAGGCAGTCACTGAGTCTGAGGTGCTAAAGGAGCTCCTTAAACTCGACCCCAAAAAAACATCAGGGTCAGATGGTTTAGATCCTTTCTTCGGTAAGGTTGCAGCCCCTATCATCACCAAGCCTGTCTCTGACCTTTTTAACCTGTCTCTCCTCTCTGGGGAGGTTCCCATTGCTTGGTAGGCAGCCACGGTACGTCCTTTATTTAAAGGGGGAGATCAAGCTGATCCTAACTGTTATAGGCCTATTTCTATTTTGCCCTGTTTATCAAAAGTGTTGGAAAAACTTGTCAATAATCAACTGACTGGCTTTCTTGGTGTCTATAGTATTCTCTCTGGTATGCAATCTGGTTTCCGCTCAGGTTATGGATGTGTCACTGCAACCTTAAAGGTCTTAAATGATGTCACCATTGCCCTTGATTCTAAGCAATGTTGTGCTGCTATTTATATTGACTTGGCCAAAGCTTTTGATACGGTAGACCGTTCCATTCTAGTGGGCCGGCTAAGGAGTATTGGTGTCTCTGAGGGGTCTTTGGCCTGGTTTGCAAACTACCTCTCTCAAAGAGTGCAGTGTATAAAGTCAGAACATCTGCTGTCTCAGCAACTGCCTGTCACCAAGGGAGTACCCCAAGGCTTGATCCTAAGCCCCACGCTCTTCTCAATTTACATCAACAACATAGATCAGGCAGTAGGAATCTCTCTCATCCATTTATATGCAGATGATACAGTCTTACACTCAGTTAGCCCCTCCCTGGATTTTGTGTTAAACGCTCTACACTAAAGCTTTCTTAGTGTCCAACTAGCTTTCTCTGCCCTTAACCTTGTTCTGAACACCTCCAAAACAAAGGTCATGTGATTTGGTAAGAAGAATGCCCCTCTCCCCACCGGTGTGATTACTACCTCTGAGGGTTTAGAGCTTGAGGTAGTGACCTCATCCAAGTCCTTGGGAGTATGGCTAGACGGTACACTGTCCTTCTCTCAGCACATATCAAAGCTACAGGCTAAGGTTAAATCTAGACTTGGTTTCCTCTATCGTAATCGCTCCTCTTTCGCCCCAGCTGCCAAACTAACCCTGATTCAGATGACCATCCCCAGATACCTGAATGATATGTATACGTTGGAGCTGCATGCCGGCTCCAGTGTGGTGGGCTGGGACATCCCCGTCACCTACGGGGTGCTGCCCCCGCCCAGAGAGAGCCACACTGCTGTGGTCTACCCAGAGAAGACCTCCAAGAAGTACCGTCTGGTCATCTATGGGGGTATGAGCGGCTGTCGACTGGGAGATTTGTGGGTCCTAGATATAGGTGAGTTATTGGTCGATTTCCTGCCGTCTAGAAGATCAAATCAAGTTCATTTGTCATATGCACAGGATACACGTGGTGTACATGGTACAATTAAATGCTTACTTGCAGGTTGCATTCAGGGTTTTTTCTGTATCAAAATGGAGCATAGGTGGTAGGCGTGTCAATGGGCACACAGCTGGATTTTAGAAAATATTTCAGATGACCCCATCTTGGCGGTGTAGAGAACTTTTTGAATATTTAAGCCAATTTCCTGCAATTCTACACATTTCTCCATGGAGCTGAGAGATTGTTTCAGTTTTAAAGGTAATTTCCTGCGATTTTTACAGTGCCTTCAGAAGGTATTCATACCCCTGGACTTATTCCACATTTTGCTTTGTTAACGTCTGAATTAAAAATGAATTAAATTGATATTTTTCTCAACCATACACACACAATATCCCATAATGACAAAGTGATAACATGTTTTTAGAAATGTTTGCACATTTTTTGAAAATGAAATACAGTAACATCTAAAAAATAAACATTATTGAAACACATGGTTGAATTTCACCATCTAGCCAGTTAAGAGAACATAAACAAAATGCTCCATGGTCGAATTCATGTTGATGACAGGAATCACTTGAAGCCATTGCGCTCTGGTCAGTTCTTTCAGTTTTGACAAGATCATTTTTTGTGGCGTCTGCCTCCCCTTTCAGAAAAGGCCGTCTTGGGGGAGGGACGGGGCCTGATCAGGAAGCACCGCCCCACACCGAGTTGTAGTCTTTCTGAGAATAAAATGTTTTTGTCAACTTGTACATTTATCCATGAATCCGCCGAAGGGGAACCTCACTGAAAGACGTTCAATGGCTCTTTAGAACACGGACAACCATATCTACATGCATACAATGATCAGTATAACATAGAGGCTTCTAGAGTGATCAGTATAATATAGAGGCTTCTAGTGTGATCAGTATAATATAGAGGCTTCTAGCGTGATCAGTATAATATAGAGGCGTCTAGTGTGATCAGTATAGTATAGAGGCTTCTAGAGTGATCAGTATAATATAGAGGCTTCTAGTGTGATCAGTATAATATAGAGGCTTCTAGAGTGATCAGTATAATATAGAGGCTTCTAGCGTGATCAGTATAATATAGAGGCTTCTAGCGTGATCAGTATAGCATAGAGGCTTCTAGAGTGATCAGTATAATATAGAGGCTTCTAGCGTGATCAGTATAATATAGAGGCTTCTAGCGTGATCAGTATAGCATAGAGGCTTCTAGAGTGATCAGTATAATATAGAGGCTTCTAGAGTGATCAGTATAATATAGAGGCTTCTAGAGTGATCAGTATAATATAGAGGCTTCTAGTGTGATCAGTATAATATAGAGGCTTCTAGTGTGATCAGTATAATATAGAGGCTTCTAGCGTGATCAGTATAGCATAGAGGCTTCTAGAGTGATCAGTATAATATAGAGGCTTCTAGTGTGATCAGTATAATATAGAGGCTTCTAGTGTGATCAGTATAATATAGAGGCTTCTAGTGTGATCAGTATAATATAGAGGCTTCTAGCGTGATCAGTATAGCATAGAGGCTTCTAGAGTGATCAGTATAATATAGAGGCTTCTAGTGTGATAAGTATAATATAGAGGCTTCGCAAAACGCCACAAAGCAGGACTACATTTATTTTCAGATTGACCCCCTCTCTCAATACACCGGATGTCATCATAGGGTGTATCGTTCGGCACACGAAGCCCAGACCCGTCCTCCAATTATGTGTGAAACACATCTGACTGACCTAGAAATGCCTCGGACATGATGAAAACAAACCCAGATTCCCCCAGGGTGAAATTTCCCTTTAACCTGGCAGTAGTGATTTGGGCTATCTTTACAGGGTAATGTCATGAGGCCTCAAAGAGAGATCAAACAGTAGGTCTGTAATTACGGCCTGGACACTAACAATGGCTCTGTCTGGAGACACACAGACACAGACGAAGACACCCACACACACACACACACACACACACACACACACACACACACACACACACACACACACACACACACACACACACACACACACACACACACACACACACACACACACACACACTGAGAGGCGAGCCCATCCTCTGTTAACACTATATGGTCTGGTCTCTATGGACTGGTAGGGTTTTCAGAAGGATCTGGTCTCTATGGACTGGTAGGGTTTCCAGAAGGATCTGGTCTCTATGGACTGGTAGGGTTTTCAGAAGGATCTGGTCTCTATGGACTGGTAGGGTTTCCAGAAGGATCTGGTCTCTATGGACTGGTAGGGTTTCCAGAAGGATTTGGGATGTGCTTTTGTCAGATGTATTGATGTAGATGTATTGTGACAGAGAGAAATATACATGTTCTAGCTACATGGTAAGTGTGTGTGTGTGTGTGTGTGTGTGTGTGTGTGTGTGTGTGTGTGTGTGTGTGTGTGTGTGTGTGTGTGTGTGTGTGTGTGTGTGTCATGTTTTTCTAGGTGGTCTGGTCCTGTTGACAAGCTGATGGAATTTAAGAAGAGGTTATCTTACCACTCATAACAAGCAACACACACACACACACACACCTGATATAGGCTAATACAACATGGACAGTCTTCAAAGCAGAGCAGTTAGGGATCATGAAAGCACCAGAGAAGAAGAGTTGACTTTACACTCTCATTTGCATCTCTCGGTCTGAACCAAATGTGCCGATTTAACACACAACCGCTAGATAGGGCATTTCCATGTAAAAGGACCCATGAGCACCAAAATGTGAAGTTCATAGGAGCATGCCAAATTGTGTGTGAAATGAAAGCTAAGAGTCTATATTTTAAAGAAATTAAGGCATATATACATTTTTCAACGATTTTTTATCCTAACAATTTGGAATAAGCAAAGGCTTTGCTTTCTGGTCAAACAGATGGAAAAAAAGGTCTTAGAAAACATCTACCAGGAAAAGTCTTAAAAACCCACTTTAAGATATGTTCTAATTTCTCTCCCTCATCAGGAGGGGGGATTATGACATTTACATTTTAGTAGACGCTCTTATCCAGAGCAATTAGCGTTAAGTGCCTTGCTCAAGGGCACATCGACAGATTTTTCACCTAGTCGGCGATTAGAACCAGCAACCTTTCGGTTACTGGCACAACGCTCTTAAGCTACCTGCCGCCCTAGAAAGTAAAGGTTGACCTACCGATTAGTTATGGAGGGTTTACTGATATCAACTTTGTTTATTAATTATTAAGTGATTAAAACCGGTAATTCTGTTACCAAATCGGTAACGGAATTACCGAAACATCTGTAACGGAATTACTGCAATTGAATTGGCTACAATGGGAAATCATAGTAGTCACCTGCTACTGTCCTCCCTTCCACTGGCATGTTCAGCTCATAACTGTTCTTTTTTCTCTGTCTGTCAGCTGGTGGTCAAAGCAAGACCGTGAAAACAGTCTGACACCTATCAACATTTACTGTAACAAGCATCCTCACCCACTGAGCACCGACCGACACCGGACATCGATGGACGTTGAAAAGTTGTTGAAATTTGGTCAGTCGAAATCTGAACCAATCATAGGCGTCTATGTTTCACAAGTTTGGACAGTTCAGTACAGTACAGGTCAATATATTACAGTGGAGTTCAGTACAGTACAGAACACTAGAGTAGAGTACAGTATAATGTACTGTACTGTACTCCACTCTACTCTACTGTTCTGTTCTGAACTGTACTGTACTATACTGTTCTGTACTCCACTCTACTGTTCTGTTCTGTTCTGTACTGTACTCCACTCTACTGTTCTGTTCTGTTCTGTACTGTACTCCACTCTACTGTTCTGTTCTGTTCTGTTCTGTACTGTACTCCACTCTACTGTTCTGTTCTGTTCTGTTCTGTACTGTACTCCACTCTACTGTTCTGTTCTGTTCTGTTCTGTTCTGTACTCCACTCTACTGTTCTGTTCTGTTCTGTACTGTACTCCACTCTACTGTTCTGTTCTGTTCTGTTCTGTACTGTACTCCACTCTACTGTTCTACTCTGTTCTGTTCTGTACTCCACTCTACTGTTCTGTTCTGTACTGTTCTGTACTACACTCTACTGTTCTGTTCTGTTCTGTACTCCACTCTACTGTTCTGTTCTGTTCTGTTCTGTACTGTACTCCACTCTACTGTTCTGTTCTGTACTGTTCTGTACTCCACTCTACCGTTCTGTTCTGTACTGTTCTGTACTGAACTGTACTCCACTCTACTGTTCTGTTCTGTTCTGTACTCCACTCTACTGTTCTGTTCTGTACTGTACTGTACTACACTCTACTGTTCTGTTCTGTTCTGTACTCCACTCTACTGTTCTGTTCTGTACTGTACTCCACTCTACTGTTCTGTTCTGTACTGTACTGTACTACACTCTACTGTTCTGTTCTGTTCTGTACTCCACTCTACTGTTCTGTTCTGTTCTGTTCTGTTCTGTACTATACTGTTCTGTACTGAACTGTACTCCACTCTACTGTTCTGTTCTGTTCTGTACTGAACTGTACTCCACTCTACTGTTCTGTTCTGTTCTGTACTCCACTCTACTGTTCTGTTCTGTACTGTTCTGTACTACACTCTACTGTTCTGTTCTGTTCTGTACTCCACTCTACTGTTCTGTACTGTACTCCACTTCACTCTACTGTTCTGTTCTGTTCTGTACTGTACTCCACTCTACTGTTCTGTTCTGTTCTGTACTCCACTCTACTGTTCTGTTCTGTTCTGAACTGTACTCCACTCTACTGTTCTGTTCTGTTCTGTTCTGTACTCCACTCTACCGTTCTGTTCTGTTCTGTTCTGTACTCCACTCTACTGTTCTGTTCTGTTCTGAACTGTACTCCACTCTACTGTTCTGTTCTGTTCTGTTCTGTACTCCACTCTACCGTTCTGTTCTGTACTGTTCTGTACTGAACTGTACTCCACTCTACTGTTCTGTTCTGTTCTGTACTCCACTCTACTGTTCTGTACTGTACTGTACTCCACTCTACTGTTCTGTTCTGTTCTGTACTCCACTCTACGATTCTGTTCTGTACTGAACTGTACTCCACTATACTGTTCTGTACTGTACTCCACTCCACTCTACTGTTCTGTTCTGTACTGTACTCCACTCTACTGTTCTGTTCTGTACTGTACTCCACTCTACTGTTCTGTTCTGTTCTGTACTGAACTGTACTCCACTCTACTGTTCTGTTCTGTACTGTACTCCACTCTACTGTTCTGTTCTGTACTATACTGTTCTGTACTGAACTGTACTCCACTCTATGATTCTGTTCTGTACTGAACTGTACTCCACTATACTGTTCTGTACTGTACTCCACTCCACTCTACTGTTCTGTTCTGTTCTGTACTCCACTCTACTGTTCTGTTCTGTTCTGTACTGAACTGTACTCCACTCTACTGTTCTGTTCTGTACTCCACTCCACTCTACTGTTCTGTTCTGTTCTGTTCTGTTCTGTACTCCACTCTACTGTTCTGTTCTGTTCTGAACTGTACTCCACTCTACTCTACTGTTCTGTTCTGTACTGTACTCCACTCTACTGTTCTGTACTGAACTGAACTGTACTGTACTGTGATGTCCAAACTTGTGAAACATAGACGTCTAGGACTGTTTCTGTTTTGTGCCGGACCAACCAAATGCATTCTTGTTTGGGGGCAGAGTTCATTACAATAATAGGCAGTGTGTAGAATAATACCCAAATATGCAGAAGAAGATTT
>NW_028157940.1:0-30940 GCF_964263955.1 Coregonus lavaretus | reverse complement strand
GTTCTAATTGTTTTCAGTGTTCTAAATGTTCTGAGTGTTCTAAATGTTCTAATTGTTCTGAGTGTTCTAAATGTTCTGAGTGTTCTAAATGTTCTGAGTGTTCTAAATGTTCTAATTGTTCTGAGTGTTCTAAATGTTCTGAGTGTTCTAAATGTTCTAATTGTTCTGAGTGTTCTAAATGTTCTGAGTGTTCTAAATGTTCTGAGTGTTCTGAGTGTTCTAAATGTTCTGAGTGTTCTGAGTGTTCTAAATGTTCCGAGTGTTCTAAATGTTCTAATTGTTCTGAGTGTTCTAAATGTTCTGAGTGTTCTAAATGTTCTAAATGTTCTGAGTGTTCTAAATGTTCTGAGTGTTCTAAATGTTCTAATTGTTCTAAATGTTCTAAATGTTCTAAATGTTCTGAGTGTTCTAAATGTTCTGAGTGTTCTAAATGTTCTAATTGTTCTGAGTGTTCTAAATGTTCTGAGTGTTCTGAGTGTTCTAAATGTTCTGAGTGTTCTAAATGTTCTAATTGTTCTGCGTGTTCTAAATGTTCTGAGTGTTCTAAATGTTCTGAGTGTTCTGAGTGTTCTAAATGTTCTGAGTGTTCTAAATGTTCTGAGTGTTCTGAGTGTTCTAAATGTTCTGAGTGTTCTAAATGTTCTAATTGTTTAGAGTTCTAAATTTTCTGAGTGTTCTAAATGTTCTGAGTGTTCTAAATGTTCTAATTGTTCTGAGTATTCTAAATGTTCTGAGTGTTCTAAATGTTCTGAGTGTTCTAAATGTTCTAATTGTTCTGAGTGTTCTAAATGTTCTGAGTGTTCTAAATGTTCTAATTGTTCTGAGTGTTCTAAATGTTCTGAGTGTTCTGAGTGTTCTAAATGTTCTGAGTGTTCTAAATGTTCTAAATGTTCTGAGTGTTCTAAATGTTCTGAGTGTTCTAAATGTTCTAATTGTTCTAAATGTTCTAAATGTTCTGAGTGTTCTAAATGTTCTGAGTGTTCTAAATGTTCTAATTGTTCTGAGTGTTCTAAATGTTCTGAGTGTTCTAAATGTTCTGAGTGTTCTAAATGTTCTGAGTGTTCTAAATGTTCTAATTGTTCTGAGTGTTCGAAATGTTCTGAGTGTTCTAAATGTTCTAATTGTTCTGAGTGTTCTAAATGTTCTGAGTGTTCTAAATGTTCTAATTGTTCTGAGTGTTCTAAATGTTCTGAGTGTTCTAAATGTTCTGAGTGTTCTAAATGTTCTAATTGTTCTGAGTGTTCGAAATGTTCTGAGTGTTCTAAATGTTCTAATTGTTCTGAGTGTTCTAAATGTTCTGAGTGTTCTAAATGTTCTAATTGTTCTGAGTGTTCTAAATGTTCTGAGTGTTCTAAATGTTCTGAGTGTTCTAAATGTTCTAATTGTTCTGAGTGTTCTAAATGTGCTGAGTGTTCTGAGTGTTCTAAATGTTCTGAGTGTTCTAAATGTTCTAAATGTTCTGAGTGTTCTAAATGTTCTGAGTGTTCTAAATGTTCTGAGTGTTCTAAATGTTCTAAATGTTCTGAGTGTTCTAAATGTTCTAAATATTCTGAGTGTTCTGATTGTTCTAATTGTTCTGAGTGTTCTAAATGTTCTAATTGTTCTGAGTGTTCTAAATGTTCTGAGTGTTCTGAGTGTTCTAAATTTATGAGTGTTCTAAATGTTCTAAATGTTCTGAGTGTTCTAAATGTTCTGATTGCTCTAAATGTTCTGAGTGTTCTAAATGTTCTAATTGTTCTGAGTGTTCTAAATTTTCTGAGTGTTCTAAATGTTCTAATTGTTCTGAGTGTTCTAAATGTTCTGAGTGTTCTGAGTGTTCTAAATGTTCTGAGTGTTCTAAATGTTCTAATTGTTCTGAGTGTTCTAAATGTTCTGAGTGTTCTGAGTGTTCTAAATGTTCTGAGTGTTCTAAATGTTCTAATTGTTCTGCGTGTTCTAAATGTTCTGAGTGTTCTAAATGTTCTGAGTGTTCTGAGTGTTCTAAATGTTCTGAGTGTTCTAAATGTTCTGAGTGTTCTGAGTGTTCTAAATGTTCTGAGTGTTCTAAATGTTCTAATTGTTCTGAGTGTTCTAAATGTTCTGAGTGTTCTAAATTTTCTGAGTTTTCTAAATGTTCTAATTGTTCTGAGTGTTCTAAATGTTCTGAGTGTTCTAAATGTTCTAATTGTTCTGAGTGTTCTAAATGTTCTAATTGTTCTGAGTGTTCTAAATGTTCTGAGTGTTCTAAATGTTCTAATTGTTCTGAGTGTTCTAAATGTTCTGAGTGTTCTAAATGTTCTAATTGTTCTGAGTGTTCTAATTGTTCTAATTGTTCTGAGTGTTCTAAATGTTCTGAGTGTTCTAAATGTTCTGAGTGTTCTGAGTGTTCTAAATGTTCTGAGTGTTCTGAGTGTTCTAAATGTTCCGAGTGTTCTAAATGTTCTAATTGTTCTGAGTGTTCTAAATGTTCTGAGTGTTCTAAATGTTCTAAATGTTCTGAGTGTTCTAAATGTTCTGAGTGTTCTAAATGTTCTAATTGTTCTAAATGTTCTAAATGTTCTAAATGTTCTGAGTGTTCTAAATGTTCTGAGTGTTCTAAATGTTCTAATTGTTCTGAGTGTTCTAAATGTTCTGAGTGTTCTGAGTGTTCTAAATGTTCTGAGTGTTCTAAATGTTCTAATTGTTCTGCGTGTTCTAAATGTTCTGAGTGTTCTAAATGTTCTGAGTGTTCTGAGTGTTCTAAATGTTCTGAGTGTTCTAAATGTTCTGAGTGTTCTGAGTGTTCTAAATGTTCTGAGTGTTCTAAATGTTCTAATTGTTCTGAGTGTTCTAAATGTTCTGAGTGTTCTAAATTTTCTGAGTGTTCTAAACGTTCTAATTGTTCTGAGTGTTCTAAATGTTCTGAGTGTTCTAAATGTTCTAATTGTTCTGAGTGTTCTAAATGTTCTAATTGTTCTGAGTGTTCTAAATGTTCTGAGTGTTCTAAATGTTCTAATTGTTCTGAGTGTTCTAAATGTTCTGAGTGTTCTAAATGTTCTAATTGTTCTGAGTGTTCTAATTGTTCTAATTGTTCTGAGTGTTCTAAATGTTCTGAGTGTTCTAAATGTTCTGAGTGTTCTGAGTGTTCTAAATGTTCTGAGTGTTCTGAGTGTTCTAAATGTTCCGAGTGTTCTAAATGTTCTAATTGTTCTGAGTGTTCTAAATGTTCTGAGTGTTCTAAATGTTCTAAATGTTCTGAGTGTTCTAAATGTTCTGAGTGTTCTAAATGTTCTAATTGTTCTAAATGTTCTAAATGTTCTAAATGTTCTGAGTGTTCTAAATGTTCTGAGTGTTCTAAATGTTCTAATTGTTCTGAGTGTTCTAAATGTTCTGAGTGTTCTGAGTGTTCTAAATGTTCTGAGTGTTCTAAATGTTCTAATTGTTCTGCGTGTTCTAAATGTTCTGAGTGTTCTAAATGTTCTGAGTGTTCTGAGTGTTCTAAATGTTCTGAGTGTTCTAAATGTTCTGAGTGTTCTGAGTGTTCTAAATGTTCTGAGTGTTCTAAATGTTCTAATTGTTCTGAGTGTTCTAAATGTTCTGAGTGTTCTAAATTTTCTGAGTGTTCTAAATGTTCTAATTGTTCTGAGTGTTCTAAATGTTCTGAGTGTTCTAAATGTTCTAATTGTTCTGAGTGTTCTAAATGTTCTAATTGTTCTGAGTGTTCTAAATGTTCTGAGTGTTCTAAATGTTCTAATTGTTCTGAGTGTTCTAAATGTTCTGAGTGTTCTAAATGTTCTAATTGTTCTGAGTGTTCTAAATGTTCTGAGTGTTCTAATTGTTTTGAGTGTTCTAAATGTTCTAATTGTTCTGAGTGTTCGAAATGTTCTGAGTGTTCTAAATGTTCTAATTGTTCTGAGTGTTCTAAATGTTCTGAGTGTTCTAAATGTTCTAATTGTTCTGAGTGTTCTAAATGTTCTGAGTGTTCTAAATGTTCTGAGTGTTCTAAATGTTCTGAGTGCTCTAAATGTTCTAATTGTTTTGAGTGTTCTAAATGTTCTAATTGTTTTGAGTGTTCTAAATGTTCTGAGTGTTCTAAATGTTCTAAATGTTTAGAGTTCTAAATTTTCTGAGTGTTCTAAATGTTCTGAGTGTTCTAAATGTTCTAATTGTTTTCAGTGTTCTAAATGTTCTGAGTGTTCTAAATGTTCTAATTGTTCTGAGTGTTCTAAATGTTCTGAGTGTTCTAAATGTTCTGAGTGTTCTAAATGTTCTAATTGTTCTGAGTGTTCTAAATGTTCTGAGTGTTCTAAATGTTCTAATTGTTCTGAGTGTTCTAAATGTTCTGAGTGTTCTGAGTGTTCTAAATGTTCTGAGTGTTCTAAATGTTCTAAATGTTCTGAGTGTTCTAAATGTTCTGAGTGTTCTAAATGTTCTGAGTGTTCTAAATGTTCTGAGTGTTCTAAATGTTCTGAGTGTTCTAAATGTTCTAATTGTTCTGAGTGTTCTAAATGTTCTGAGTGTTCTAAATGTTCTAATTGTTCTGAGTGTTCTAAATGTTCTGAGTGTTCTAAATGTTCTAATTGTTCTGAGTGTTCTAAATGTTCTGAGTGTTCTAAATGTTCTGAGTGTTCTAAATGTTCTAATTGTTCTGAGTGTTTGAAATGTTCTGAGTGTTCTAAATGTTCTAATTGTTCTGAGTGTTCTAAATGTTCTGAGTGTTCTAAATGTTCTAATTGTTCTGAGTGTTCTAAATGTTCTGAGTGTTCTAAATGTTCTGAGTGTTCTAAATGTTCTAATTGTTCTGAGTGTTCTAAATGTTCTGAGTGTTCTGAGTGTTCTAAATGTTCTGAGTGTTCTAAATGTTCTAAATGTTCTGAGTGTTCTAAAATGTTCTGAGTGTTCTAAATGTTCTGAGTGTTCTAAATGTTCTAAATGTTCTGAGTGTTCTAAATGTTCTAAATATTCTGAGTGTTCTGATTGTTCTAATTGTTCTGAGTGTTCTAAATGTTCTAATTGTTCTGAGTGTTCTAAATGTTCTGAGTGTTCTGAGTGTTCTAAATTTCTGAGTGTTCTAAATGTTCTAAATGTTCTGAGTGTTCTAAATGTTCTGATTGCTCTAAATGTTCTGAGTGTTCTAAATGTTCTAATTGTTCTGAGTGTTCTAAATGTTCTGAGTGTTCTGAGTGTTCTAAATGTTCTGAGTGTTCTAAATGTTCTAATTGTTCTGAGTGTTCTAAATGTTCTGAGTGTTCTAAATGTTCTAAATGTTCTGAGTGTTCTAAATGTTCTGAGTGTTCTAAATGTTCTAATTGTTCTAAATGTTCTAAATGTTCTAAATGTTCTGAGTGTTCTAAATTTTCTGAGTGTTCTAAATGTTCTAATTGTTCTGAGTGTTCTAAATGTTCTGAGTGTTCTGAGTGTTCTAAATGTTCTGAGTGTTCTAAATGTTCTAATTGTTCTGCGTGTTCTAAATGTTCTGAGTGTTCTAAATGTTCTGAGTGTTCTGAGTGTTCTAAATGTTCTGAGTGTTCTAAATGTTCTGAGTGTTCTGAGTGTTCTAAATGTTCTGAGTGTTCTAAATGTTCTAATTGTTCTGAGTGTTCTAAATGTTCTGAGTGTTCTACATTTTCTGAGTGTTCTAAATGTTCTAAATGTTCTGAGTGTTCTAAATGTTCTGAGTGTTCTAAATGTTCTAATTGTTCTAAATGTTCTAAATGTTCTAAATGTTCTGAGTGTTCTAAATGTTCTGAGTGTTCTAAATGTTCTAATTGTTCTGAGTGTTCTAAATGTTCTGAGTGTTCTGAGTGTTCTAAATGTTCTGAGTGTTCTAAATGTTCTAATTGTTCTGCGTGTTCTAAATGTTCTGAGTGTTCTAAATGTTCTGAGTGTTCTGAGTGTTCTAAATGTTCTGAGTGTTCTAAATGTTCTGAGTGTTCTGAGTGTTCTAAATGTTCTGAGTGTTCTAAATGTTCTAATTGTTCTGAGTGTTCTAAATGTTCTGAGTGTTCTAAATTTTCTGAGTGTTCTAAATGTTCTAATTGTTCTGAGTGTTCTAAATGTTCTGAGTGTTCTAAATGTTCTAATTGTTCTGAGTGTTCTAAATGTTCTAATTGTTCTGAGTGTTCTAAATGTTCTGAGTGTTCTAAATGTTCTAATTGTTCTGAGTGTTCTAAATGTTCTGAGTGTTCTAAATGTTCTAATTGTTCTGAGTGTTCTAAATGTTCTGAGTGTTCTAATTGTTCTGAGTGTTCTAAATGTTCTAATTGTTCTGAGTGTTCGAAATGTTCTGAGTGTTCTAAATGCTCTAATTGTTCTGAGTGTTCTAAATGTTCTGAGTGTTCTAAATGTTCTAATTGTTCTGAGTGTTCTAAATGTTCTGAGTGTTCTAAATGTTCTGAGTGTTCTAAATGTTCTGAGTGTTCTAAATGTTCTAATTGTTTTGAGTGTTCTAAATGTTCTAATTGTTTTGAGTGTTCTAAATGTTCTGAGTGTTCTAAATGTTCTAAATGTTTAGAGTTCTAAATTTTCTGAGTGTTCTAAATGTTCTGAGTGTTCTAAATGTTCTAATTGTTTTCAGTGTTCTAAATGTTCTGAGTGTTCTAAATGTTCTAATTGTTCTGAGTGTTCTAAATGTTCTGAGTGTTCTAAATGTTCTGAGTGTTCTAAATGTTCTAATTGTTCTGAGTGTTCTAAATGTTCTGAGTGTTCTAAATGTTCTAATTGTTCTGAGTGTTCTAAATGTTCTGAGTGTTCTAAATGTTCTGAGTGTTCTGAGTGTTCTAAATGTTCTGAGTGTTCTGAGTGTTCTAAATGTTCCGAGTGTTCTAAATGTTCTAATTGTTCTGAGTGTTCTAAATGTTCTGAGTGTTCTAAATGTTCTAAATGTTCTGAGTGTTCTAAATGTTCTGAGTGTTCTAAATGTTCTAATTGTTCTAAATGTTCTAAATGTTCTAAATGTTCTGAGTGTTCTAAATGTTCTGAGTGTTCTAAATGTTCTAATTGTTCTGAGTGTTCTAAATGTTCTGAGTGTTCTGAGTGTTCTAAATGTTCTGAGTGTTCTAAATGTTCTAATTGTTCTGCGTGTTCTAAATGTTCTGAGTGTTCTAAATGTTCTGAGTGTTCTGAGTGTTCTAAATGTTCTGAGTGTTCTAAATGTTCTGAGTGTTCTGAGTGTTCTAAATGTTCTGAGTGTTCTAAATGTTCTAATTGTTCTGAGTGTTCTAAATGTTCTGAGTGTTCTAAATTTTCTGAGTTTTCTAAATGTTCTAATTGTTCTGAGTGTTCTAAATGTTCTGAGTGTTCTAAATGTTCTAATTGTTCTGAATGTTCTAAATGTTCTAATTGTTCTGAGTGTTCTAAATGTTCTGAGTGTTCTAAATGTTCTAATTGTTCTGAGTGTTCTAAATGTTCTGAGTGTTCTAAATGTTCTAATTGTTCTGAGTGTTCTAATTGTTCTAATTGTTCTGAGTGTTCTAAATGTTCTGAGTGTTCTAAATGTTCTGAGTGTTCTGAGTGTTCTAAATGTTCTGAGTGTTCTGAGTGTTCTAAATGTTCCGAGTGTTCTAAATGTTCTAATTGTTCTGAGTGTTCTAAATGTTCTGAGTGTTCTAAATGTTCTAAATGTTCTGAGTGTTCTAAATGTTCTGAGTGTTCTAAATGTTCTAATTGTTCTAAATGTTCTAAATGTTCTAAATGTTCTGAGTGTTCTAAATGTTCTGAGTGTTCTAAATGTTCTAATTGTTCTGAGTGTTCTAAATGTTCTGAGTGTTCTGAGTGTTCTAAATGTTCTGAGTGTTCTAAATGTTCTAATTGTTCTGCGTGTTCTAAATGTTCTGAGTGTTCTAAATGTTCTGAGTGTTCTGAGTGTTCTAAATGTTCTGAGTGTTCTAAATGTTCTGAGTGTTCTGAGTGTTCTAAATGTTCTGAGTGTTCTAAATGTTCTAATTGTTCTGAGTGTTCTAAATGTTCTGAGTGTTCTAAATTTTCTGAGTGTTCTAAACGTTCTAATTGTTCTGAGTGTTCTAAATGTTCTGAGTGTTCTAAATGTTCTAATTGTTCTGAGTGTTCTAAATGTTCTAATTGTTCTGAGTGTTCTAAATGTTCTGAGTGTTCTAAATGTTCTAATTGTTCTGAGTGTTCTAAATGTTCTGAGTGTTCTAAATGTTCTAATTGTTCTGAGTGTTCTAATTGTTCTAATTGTTCTGAGTGTTCTAAATGTTCTGAGTGTTCTAAATGTTCTGAGTGTTCTGAGTGTTCTTAATGTTCTGAGTGTTCTGAGTGTTCTAAATGTTCCGAGTGTTCTAAATGTTCTAATTGTTCTGAGTGTTCTAAATGTTCTGAGTGTTCTAAATGTTCTAAATGTTCTGAGTGTTCTAAATGTTCTGAGTGTTCTAAATGTTCTAATTGTTCTAAATGTTCTAAATGTTCTAAATGTTCTGAGTGTTCTAAATGTTCTGAGTGTTCTAAATGTTCTAATTGTTCTGAGTGTTCTAAATGTTCTGAGTGTTCTGAGTGTTCTAAATGTTCTGAGTGTTCTAAATGTTCTAATTGTTCTGCGTGTTCTAAATGTTCTGAGTGTTCTAAATGTTCTGAGTGTTCTGAGTGTTCTAAATGTTCTGAGTGTTCTAAATGTTCTGAGTGTTCTGAGTGTTCTAAATGTTCTGAGTGTTCTAAATGTTCTAATTGTTCTGAGTGTTCTAAATGTTCTGAGTGTTCTAAATTTTCTGAGTGTTCTAAATGTTCTAATTGTTCTGAGTGTTCTAAATGTTCTGAGTGTTCTAAATGTTCTAATTGTTCTGAGTGTTCTAAATGTTCTAATTGTTCTGAGTGTTCTAAATGTTCTGAGTGTTCTAAATGTTCTAATTGTTCTGAGTGTTCTAAATGTTCTGAGTGTTCTAAATGTTCTAATTGTTCTGAGTGTTCTAAATGTTCTGAGTGTTCTAATTGTTTTGAGTGTTCTAAATGTTCTAATTGTTCTGAGTGTTCGAAATGTTCTGAGTGTTCTAAATGTTCTAATTGTTCTGAGTGTTCTAAATGTTCTGAGTGTTCTAAATGTTCTAATTGTTCTGAGTGTTCTAAATGTTCTGAGTGTTCTAAATGTTCTGAGTGTTCTAAATGTTCTGAGTGCTCTAAATGTTCTAATTGTTTTGAGTGTTCTAAATGTTCTAATTGTTTTGAGTGTTCTAAATGTTCTGAGTGTTCTAAATGTTCTAAATGTTTAGAGTTCTAAATTTTCTGAGTGTTCTAAATGTTCTGAGTGTTCTAAATGTTCTAATTGTTTTCAGTGTTCTAAATGTTCTGAGTGTTCTAAATGTTCTAATTGTTCTGAGTGTTCTAAATGTTCTGAGTGTTCTAAATGTTCTGAGTGTTCTAAATGTTCTAATTGTTCTGAGTGTTCTAAATGTTCTGAGTGTTCTAAATGTTCTAATTGTTCTGAGTGTTCTAAATGTTCTGAGTGTTCTGAGTGTTCTAAATGTTCTGAGTGTTCTAAATGTTCTAAATGTTCTGAGTGTTCTAAATGTTCTGAGTGTTCTAAATGTTCTGAGTGTTCTAAATGTTCTGAGTGTTCTAAATGTTCTGAGTGTTCTAAATGTTCTAATTGTTCTGAGTGTTCTAAATGTTCTGAGTGTTCTAAATGTTCTAATTGTTCTGAGTGTTCTAAATGTTCTGAGTGTTCTAAATGTTCTAATTGTTCTGAGTGTTCTAAATGTTCTGAGTGTTCTAAATGTTCTGAGTGTTCTAAATGTTCTAATTGTTCTGAGTGTTTGAAATGTTCTGAGTGTTCTAAATGTTCTAATTGTTCTGAGTGTTCTAAATGTTCTGAGTGTTCTAAATGTTCTAATTGTTCTGAGTGTTCTAAATGTTCTGAGTGTTCTAAATGTTCTGAGTGTTCTAAATGTTCTAATTGTTCTGAGTGTTCTAAATGTTCTGAGTGTTCTGAGTGTTCTAAATGTTCTGAGTGTTCTAAATGTTCTAAATGTTCTGAGTGTTCTAAAATGTTCTGAGTGTTCTAAATGTTCTGAGTGTTCTAAATGTTCTAAATGTTCTGAGTGTTCTAAATGTTCTAAATATTCTGAGTGTTCTGATTGTTCTAATTGTTCTGAGTGTTCTAAATGTTCTAATTGTTCTGAGTGTTCTAAATGTTCTGAGTGTTCTGAGTGTTCTAAATTTCTGAGTGTTCTAAATGTTCTAAATGTTCTGAGTGTTCTAAATGTTCTGATTGCTCTAAATGTTCTGAGTGTTCTAAATGTTCTAATTGTTCTGAGTGTTCTAAATGTTCTGAGTGTTCTGAGTGTTCTAAATGTTCTGAGTGTTCTAAATGTTCTAATTGTTCTGAGTGTTCTAAATGTTCTGAGTGTTCTAAATGTTCTGAGTGTTCTAAATGTTCTAATTGTTCTGAGTGTTCTAAATATTCTGAGTGTTCTAAATGTTCTAAATGTTCTGAGTGTTCTAAATTTTCTGAGTGTTCTAAATGTTCTAATTGTTCTGAGTGTTCTAAATGTTCTGAGTGTTCTAAATGTTCTAATTGTTCTAGATGTTCTGAGTGTTCTGAGTGTTCTAAATGTTCTGAGTTGTCTGAGTGTTCTAAATGTTCTGAGTGTTCTAAATGTTCTAAATGTTCTGAGTGTTCTAAATGTTCTGAGTGTTCTAAATGTTCTGAGTGTTCTAAATGTTCTAATAGCTCTGAGTGTTCTAGATGTTCTGAGTATTCTGAGTGTTCTAAATGTTCTGAGTGTTCTAAATGTTCTAATTGTTCTGAGTGTTCTAAATGTTCTGAGTGTTCTAAATGTTCTGAGTGTTCTAAATGTTCTAATTGTTCTGAGTGTTCTAAATGTTCTGAGTGTTCTAAATGTTCTAATTGTTCTGAGTGTTCTAAATGTTCTGAGTGTTCTAAATGTTCTAATTGTTCTGAGTGTTCTAAATGTTCTAATTGTTCTGAGTGTTCTAAATGTTCTAATTGTTCTGAGTGTTCTAAATGTTCTGAGTGTTCTAATTGTTCTGAGTGTTCTAAATGTTCTGAGTGTTCTAAATGTTCTAATTGTTCTGAGTGTTCTAAATGTTCTGAGTGTTCTAAATGTTCTGAGTGTTCTAAATGTTCTGAGTGTTCTAAATGTTCTAAATGTTCTGAATGTTCTAAATGTTCTAAATGTTCTAATTGTTCTGAGTGTTCTAATTGTTCTAATTGTTCTGAGTGTTCTAAATGTTCTGAGTGTTCTAAATGTTCTGAGTGTTCTAAATGTTCTGAGTGTTCTGAGTGTTCTAAATGTTCCGAGTGTTCTAAATGTTCTAATTGTTCTGAGTGTTCTAAATGTTCTGAGTGTTCTAAATGTTCTAAATGTTCTGAGTGTTCTAAATGTTCTGAGTGTTCTAAATGTTCTAATTGTTCTAAATGTTCTAAATGTTCTGAGTGTTCTAAATGTTCTGAGTGTTCTAAATGTTCTAATTGTTCTGAGTGTTCTAAATGTTCTGAGTGTTCTAAATGTTCTAATTGTTCTGAGTGTTCTAAATGTTCTGAGTGTTCTAAATGTTCTGAGTGTTCTAAATGTTCTAATTGTTCTGAGTGTTCTAAATGTTCTGAGTGTTCTAAATGTTCTAATTGTTCTGAGTGTTCTAAATGTTCTGAGTGTTCTAAATGTTCTGAGTGTTCTAAATGTTCTAATTGTTCTGAGTGTTCTAAATGTTCTGAGTGTTCTGAGTGTTCTAAATGTTCTGAGTGTTCTAAATGTTCTAAATGTTCTGAGTGTTCTAAATGTTCTGAGTGTTCTAAATGTTCTGAGTGTTCTAAATGTTCTAAATGTTCTGAGTGTTCTAAATGTTCTAAATATTCTGAGTGTTCTGATTGTTCTAATTGTTCTGAGTGTTCTAAATGTTCTAATTGTTCTGAGTGTTCTAAATGTTCTGAGTGTTCTGAGTGTTCTAAATTTCTGAGTGTTCTAAATGTTCTAAATGTTCTGAGTGTTCTAAATGTTCTGATTGCTCTAAATGTTCTGAGTGTTCTGAGTGTTCTAAATGTTCTGAGTGTTCTAAATGTTCTGAGTGTTCTAAATGTTCTAATTGTTCTGAGTGTTCTAAATGTTCTGAGTGTTCTGAGTGTTCTAAATGTTCTGAGTGTTCTAAATGTTCTAAATGTTCTGAGTGTTCTAAATGTTCTGAGTGTTCTAAATGTTCTGAGTGTTCTAAATGTTCTAAATGTTCTGAGTGTTCTAAATGTTCTAAATATTCTGAGTGTTCTGATTGTTCTAATTGTTCTGAGTGTTCTAAATGTTCTAATTGTTCTGAGTGTTCTAAATGTTCTGAGTGTTCTGAGTGTTCTAAATTTCTGAGTGTTCTAAATGTTCTAAATGTTCTGAGTGTTCTAAATGTTCTGATTGCTCTAAATGTTCTGAGTGTTCTGAGTGTTCTAAATGTTCTGAGTGTTCTAAATGTTCTGAGTGTTCTAAATGTTCTAATTGTTCTGAGTGTTCTAAATGTTCTGAGTGTTCTGAGTGTTCTAAATGTTCTGAGTGTTCTAAATGTTCTAAATGTTCTGAGTGTTCTAAATGTTCTGAGTGTTCTAAATGTTCTGAGTGTTCTAAATGTTCTAAATGTTCTGAGTGTTCTAAATGTTCTAAATATTCTGAGTGTTCTGATTGTTCTAATTGTTCTGAGTGTTCTAAATGTTCTAATTGTTCTGAGTGTTCTAAATGTTCTGAGTGTTCTGAGTGTTCTAAATTTCTGAGTGTTCTAAATGTTCTAAATGTTCTGAGTGTTCTAAATGTTCTGATTGCTCTAAATGTTCTGAGTGTTCTAAATGTTCTAATTGTTCTGAGTGTTCTAAATGTTCTGAGTGTTCTGAGTGTTCTAAATGTTCTGAGTGTTCTAAATGTTCTAAATGTTCTGAGTGTTCTAAATTTTCTGAGTGTTCTAAATGTTCTAATTGTTCTGAGTGTTCTAAATGTTCTGAGTGTTCTGAGTGTTCTAAATGTTCTGAGTGTTCTAAATGTTCTAATTGTTCTGAGTGTTCTAAATGTTCTGAGTGTTCTGAGTGTTCTAAATGTTCTGAGTGTTCTAAATGTTCTAATTGTTCTGCGTGTTCTAAATGTTCTGAGTGTTCTAAATGTTCTGAGTGTTCTGAGTGTTCTAAATGTTCTGAGTGTTCTAAATGTTCTGAGTGTTCTGAGTGTTCTAAATGTTCTGAGTGTTCTAAATGTTCTAATTGTTCTGAGTGTTCTAAATGTTCTGAGTGTTCTAAATTTTCTGAGTGTTCTAAATGTTCTAATTGTTCTGAGTGTTCTAAATGTTCTGAGTGTTCTAAATGTTCTAATTGTTCTGAGTGTTCTAAATGTTCTAATTGTTCTGAGTGTTCTAAATGTTCTGAGTGTTCTAAATGTTCTAATTGTTCTGAGTGTTCTAAATGTTCTGAGTGTTCTAAATGTTCTAATTGTTCTGAGTGTTCTAATTGTTCTAATTGTTCTGAGTGTTCTAAATGTTCTGAGTGTTCTAAATGTTCTGAGTGTTCTAAATGTTCTAATTGTTCTGAGTGTTCGAAATGTTCTGAGTGTTCTAAATGTTCTAATTGTTCTGAGTGTTCTAAATGTTCTGAGTGTTCTAAATGTTCTAATTGTTCTGAGTGTTCTAAATGTTCTGAGTGTTCTAAATGTTCTGAGTGTTCTAAATGTTCTGAGTGCTCTAAATGTTCTAATTGTTTTGAGTGTTCTAAATGTTCTAATTGTTTTGAGTGTTCTAAATGTTCTGAGTGTTCTAAATGTTCTAAATGTTTAGAGTTCTAAATTTTCTGAGTGTTCTAAATGTTCTGAGTGTTCTAAATGTTCTAATTGTTTTCAGTGTTCTAAATGTTCTGAGTGTTCTAAATGTTCTAATTGTTCTGAGTGTTCTAAATGTTCTGAGTGTTCTAAATGTTCTGAGTGTTCTAAATGTTCTAATTGTTCTGAGTGTTCTAAATGTTCTGAGTGTTCTAAATGTTCTAATTGTTTTCAGTGTTCTAAATGTTCTGAGTGTTCTAAATGTTCTAATTGTTCTAAATGTTCTAAATGTTCTGAGTGTTCTAAATGTTCTGAGTGTTCTAAATGTTCTAATTGTTCTGAGTGTTCTAAATGTTCTGAGTGTTCTAAATGTTCTAATTGTTCTGAGTGTTCTAAATGTTCTGAGTGTTCTAAATGTTCTGAGTGTTCTAAATGTTCTAATTGTTCTGAGTGTTCTAAATGTTCTGAGTGTTCTAAATGTTCTAATTGTTCTGAGTGTTCTAAATGTTCTGAGTGTTCTAAATGTTCTGAGTGTTCTAAATGTTCTAATTGTTCTGAGTGTTCTAAATGTTCTGAGTGTTCTGAGTGTTCTAAATGTTCTGAGTGTTCTAAATGTTCTAAATGTTCTGAGTGTTCTAAATGTTCTGAGTGTTCTAAATGTTCTGAGTGTTCTAAATGTTCTAAATGTTCTGAGTGTTCTAAATGTTCTAAATATTCTGAGTGTTCTGATTGTTCTAATTGTTCTGAGTGTTCTAAATGTTCTAATTGTTCTGAGTGTTCTAAATGTTCTGAGTGTTCTGAGTGTTCTAAATTTCTGAGTGTTCTAAATGTTCTAAATGTTCTGAGTGTTCTAAATGTTCTGATTGCTCTAAATGTTCTGAGTGTTCTGAGTGTTCTAAATGTTCTGAGTGTTCTAAATGTTCTGAGTGTTCTAAATGTTCTAATTGTTCTGAGTGTTCTAAATGTTCTGAGTGTTCTGAGTGTTCTAAATGTTCTGAGTGTTCTAAATGTTCTAAATGTTCTGAGTGTTCTAAATGTTCTGAGTGTTCTAAATGTTCTGAGTGTTCTAAATGTTCTAAATGTTCTGAGTGTTCTAAATGTTCTAAATATTCTGAGTGTTCTGATTGTTCTAATTGTTCTGAGTGTTCTAAATGTTCTAATTGTTCTGAGTGTTCTAAATGTTCTGAGTGTTCTGAGTGTTCTAAATTTCTGAGTGTTCTAAATGTTCTAAATGTTCTGAGTGTTCTAAATGTTCTGATTGCTCTAAATGTTCTGAGTGTTCTAAATGTTCTAATTGTTCTGAGTGTTCTAAATGTTCTGAGTGTTCTAAATGTTCTAAATGTTCTGAGTGTTCTAAATTTTCTGAGTGTTCTAAATGTTCTAATTGTTCTGAGTGTTCTAAATGTTCTGAGTGTTCTGAGTGTTCTAAATGTTCTGAGTGTTCTAAATGTTCTAATTGTTCTGAGTGTTCTAAATGTTCTGAGTGTTCTGAGTGTTCTAAATGTTCTGAGTGTTCTAAATGTTCTAATTGTTCTGCGTGTTCTAAATGTTCTGAGTGTTCTAAATGTTCTGAGTGTTCTGAGTGTTCTAAATGTTCTGAGTGTTCTAAATGTTCTGAGTGTTCTGAGTGTTCTAAATGTTCTGAGTGTTCTAAATGTTCTAATTGTTCTGAGTGTTCTAAATGTTCTGAGTGTTCTAAATTTTCTGAGTGTTCTAAATGTTCTAATTGTTCTGAGTGTTCTAAATGTTCTGAGTGTTCTAAATGTTCTAATTGTTCTGAGTGTTCTAAATGTTCTAATTGTTCTGAGTGTTCTAAATGTTCTGAGTGTTCTAAATGTTCTAATTGTTCTGAGTGTTCTAATTGTTCTAATTGTTCTGAGTGTTCTAAATGTTCTGAGTGTTCTAAATGTTCTGAGTGTTCTAAATGTTCTAATTGTTCTGAGTGTTCGAAATGTTCTGAGTGTTCTAAATGTTCTAATTGTTCTGAGTGTTCTAAATGTTCTGAGTGTTCTAAATGTTCTAATTGTTCTGAGTGTTCTAAATGTTCTGAGTGTTCTAAATGTTCTGAGTGTTCTAAATGTTCTGAGTGCTCTAAATGTTCTAATTGTTTTGAGTGTTCTAAATGTTCTAATTGTTTTGAGTGTTCTAAATGTTCTGAGTGTTCTAAATGTTCTAAATGTTCTGAGTGTTCTAAATGTTCTGAGTGTTCTAAATGTTCTGAGTGTTCTAAATGTTCTAATTGTTTTCAGTGTTCTAAATGTTCTGAGTGTTCTAAATGTTCTAATTGTTCTGAGTGTTCTAAATGTTCTGAGTGTTCTAAATGTTCTGAGTGTTCTAAATGTTCTAATTGTTCTGAGTGTTCTAAATGTTCTGAGTGTTCTAAATGTTCTAATTGTTCTGAGTGTTCTAAATGTTCTGAGTGTTCTGAGTGTTCTAAATGTTCTGAGTGTTCTAAATGTTCTAAATGTTCTGAGTGTTCTAAATGTTCTGAGTGTTCTAAATGTTCTGAGTGTTCTAAATGTTCTGAGTGTTCTAAATGTTCTGAGTGTTCTAAATGTTCTAATTGTTCTGAGTGTTCTAAATGTTCTGAGTGTTCTAAATGTTCTAATTGTTCTGAGTGTTCTAAATGTTCTGAGTGTTCTAAATGTTCTAATTGTTCTGAGTGTTCTAAATGTTCTGAGTGTTCTAAATGTTCTGAGTGTTCTAAATGTTCTAATTGTTCTGAGTGTTTGAAATGTTCTGAGTGTTCTAAATGTTCTAATTGTTCTGAGTGTTCTAAATGTTCTGAGTGTTCTAAATGTTCTAATTGTTCTGAGTGTTCTAAATGTTCTGAGTGTTCTAAATGTTCTGAGTGTTCTAAATGTTCTAATTGTTCTGAGTGTTCTAAATGTTCTGAGTGTTCTGAGTGTTCTAAATGTTCTGAGTGTTCTAAATGTTCTAAATGTTCTGAGTGTTCTAAAATGTTCTGAGTGTTCTAAATGTTCTGAGTGTTCTAAATGTTCTAAATGTTCTGAGTGTTCTAAATGTTCTAAATATTCTGAGTGTTCTGATTGTTCTAATTGTTCTGAGTGTTCTAAATGTTCTAATTGTTCTGAGTGTTCTAAATGTTCTGAGTGTTCTGAGTGTTCTAAATTTCTGAGTGTTCTAAATGTTCTAAATGTTCTGAGTGTTCTAAATGTTCTGATTGCTCTAAATGTTCTGAGTGTTCTAAATGTTCTAATTGTTCTGAGTGTTCTAAATGTTCTGAGTGTTCTGAGTGTTCTAAATGTTCTGAGTGTTCTAAATGTTCTAATTGTTCTGAGTGTTCTAAATGTTCTGAGTGTTCTAAATGTTCTGAGTGTTCTAAATGTTCTAATTGTTCTGAGTGTTCTAAATATTCTGAGTGTTCTAAATGTTCTAAATGTTCTGAGTGTTCTAAATTTTCTGAGTGTTCTAAATGTTCTAATTGTTCTGAGTGTTCTAAATGTTCTGAGTGTTCTGAGTGTTCTAAATGTTCTGAGTGTTCTAAATGTTCTAATTGTTCTAGATGTTCTGAGTGGTCTGAGTGTTCTAAATGTTCTGAGTTGTCTGAGTGTTCTAAATGTTCTGAGTGTTCTAAATGTTCTAAATGTTCTGAGTGTTCTAAATGTTCTGAGTGTTCTAAATGTTCTGAGTGTTCTAAATGTTCTAATAGCTCTGAGTGTTCTAGATGTTCTGAGTATTCTGAGTGTTCTAAATGTTCTGAGTGTTCTAAATGTTCTAATTGTTCTGAGTGTTCTAAATGTTCTGAGTGTTCTAAATGTTCTGAGTGTTCTAAATGTTCTAATTGTTCTGAGTGTTCTAATTGTTCTGAGTGTTCTAAATGTTCTGAGTGTTCTAAATGTTCTAATTGTTCTGAGTGTTCTAAATGTTCTGAGTGTTCTAAATGTTCTAATTGTTCTGAGTGTTCTAAATGTTCTAATTGTTCTGAGTGTTCTAAATGTTCTGAGTGTTCTAATTGTTCTGAGTGTTCTAAATGTTCTGAGTGTTCTAAATGTTCTAATTGTTCTGAGTGTTCTAAATGTTCTGAGTGTTCTAAATGTTCTGAGTGTTCTAAATGTTCTGAGTGTTCTAAATGTTCTAAATGTTCTGAATGTTCTAAATGTTCTAAATGTTCTAATTGTTCTGAGTGTTCTAATTGTTCTAATTGTTCTGAGTGTTCTAAATGTTCTGAGTGTTCTAAATGTTCTGAGTGTTCTAAATGTTCTGAGTGTTCTGAGTGTTCTAAATGTTCCGAGTGTTCTAAATGTTCTAATTGTTCTGAGTGTTCTAAATGTTCTGAGTGTTCTAAATGTTCTAAATGTTCTGAGTGTTCTAAATGTTCTGAGTGTTCTAAATGTTCTAATTGTTCTAAATGTTCTAAATGTTCTGAGTGTTCTAAATGTTCTGAGTGTTCTAAATGTTCTGAGTGTTCTAAATGTTCTGAGTGTTCTAAATGTTCTAAATGTTCTGAGTGTTCTAAATGTTCTAAATATTCTGAGTGTTCTGATTGTTCTAATTGTTCTGAGTGTTCTAAATGTTCTAATTGTTCTGAGTGTTCTAAATGTTCTGAGTGTTCTGAGTGTTCTAAATTTCTGAGTGTTCTAAATGTTCTAAATGTTCTGAGTGTTCTAAATGTTCTGATTGCTCTAAATGTTCTGAGTGTTCTGAGTGTTCTAAATGTTCTGAGTGTTCTAAATGTTCTGAGTGTTCTAAATGTTCTAATTGTTCTGAGTGTTCTAAATGTTCTGAGTGTTCTGAGTGTTCTAAATGTTCTGAGTGTTCTAAATGTTCTAAATGTTCTGAGTGTTCTAAATGTTCTGAGTGTTCTAAATGTTCTGAGTGTTCTAAATGTTCTAAATGTTCTGAGTGTTCTAAATGTTCTAAATATTCTGAGTGTTCTGATTGTTCTAATTGTTCTGAGTGTTCTAAATGTTCTAATTGTTCTGAGTGTTCTAAATGTTCTGAGTGTTCTGAGTGTTCTAAATTTCTGAGTGTTCTAAATGTTCTAAATGTTCTGAGTGTTCTAAATGTTCTGATTGCTCTAAATGTTCTGAGTGTTCTAAATGTTCTAATTGTTCTGAGTGTTCTAAATGTTCTGAGTGTTCTGAGTGTTCTAAATGTTCTGAGTGTTCTAAATGTTCTAAATGTTCTGAGTGTTCTAAATTTTCTGAGTGTTCTAAATGTTCTAATTGTTCTGAGTGTTCTAAATGTTCTGAGTGTTCTGAGTGTTCTAAATGTTCTGAGTGTTCTAAATGTTCTAATTGTTCTGAGTGTTCTAAATGTTCTGAGTGTTCTGAGTGTTCTAAATGTTCTGAGTGTTCTAAATGTTCTAATTGTTCTGCGTGTTCTAAATGTTCTGAGTGTTCTAAATGTTCTGAGTGTTCTGAGTGTTCTAAATGTTCTGAGTGTTCTAAATGTTCTGAGTGTTCTGAGTGTTCTAAATGTTCTGAGTGTTCTAAATGTTCTAATTGTTCTGAGTGTTCTAAATGTTCTGAGTGTTCTAAATTTTCTGAGTGTTCTAAATGTTCTAATTGTTCTGAGTGTTCTAAATGTTCTGAGTGTTCTAAATGTTCTAATTGTTCTGAGTGTTCTAAATGTTCTAATTGTTCTGAGTGTTCTAAATGTTCTGAGTGTTCTAAATGTTCTAATTGTTCTGAGTGTTCTAAATGTTCTGAGTGTTCTAAATGTTCTAATTGTTCTGAGTGTTCTAATTGTTCTAATTGTTCTGAGTGTTCTAAATGTTCTGAGTGTTCTAAATGTTCTGAGTGTTCTGAGTTTTCTAAATGTTCTGAGTGTTCTGAGTGTTCTAAATGTTCCGAGTGTTCTAAATGTTCTATTTGTTCTGAGTGTTCTAAATGTTCTGAGTGTTCTAAATGTTCTAAATGTTCTGAGTGTTCTAAATGTTCTGAGTGTTCTAAATGTTCTAATTGTTCTAAATGTTCTAAATGTTCTAAATGTTCTAAATGTTCTGAGTGTTCTAAATGTTCTGAGTGTTCTAAATGTTCTAATGGTTCTGAGTGTTCTAAATGTTCTGAGTGTTCTAAATGTTCTAATTGTTCTGCGTGTTCTAAATGTTCTGAGTGTTCTAAATGTTCTGAGTGTTCTGAGTGTTCTAAATGTTCTGAGTGTTCTAAATGTTCTGAGTGTTCTGAGTGTTCTAAATGTTCTGAGTGTTCTAATTGTTCTGAGTGTTCTAAATGTTCTGAGTGTTCTAAATGTTCTGAGTGTTCTAAATGTTCTGAGTGTTCTAAATGTTCTAAATGTTCTGAATGTTCTAAATGTTCTAAATGTTCTAATTGTTCTGAGTGTTCTAATTGTTCTAATTGTTCTGAGTGTTCTAAATGTTCTGAGTGTTCTAAATGTTCTGAGTGTTCTAAATGTTCTAAGTGTTCTGAGTGTTCTAAATGTTCCGAGTGTTCTAAATGTTCTAATTGTTCTGAGTGTTCTAAATGTTCTGAGTGTTCTAAATGTTCTAAATGTTCTGAGTGTTCTAAATGTTCTGAGTGTTCTAAATGTTCTAATTGTTCTGAGTGTTCTAAATGTTCTGAGTGTTCTGAGTGTTCTAAATGTTCTGAGTGTTCTAAATGTTCTAAATGTTCTGAGTGTTCTAAATTTTCTGAGTGTTCTAAATGTTCTAATTGTTCTGAGTGTTCTAAATGTTCTGAGTGTTCTGAGTGTTCTAAATGTTCTGAGTGTTCTAAATGTTCTAATTGTTCTGAGTGTTCTAAATGTTCTGAGTGTTCTGAGTGTTCTAAATGTTCTGAGTGTTCTAAATGTTCTAATTGTTCTGCGTGTTCTAAATGTTCTGAGTGTTCTAAATGTTCTGAGTGTTCTGAGTGTTCTAAATGTTCTGAGTGTTCTAAATGTTCTGAGTGTTCTGAGTGTTCTAAATGTTCTGAGTGTTCTAAATGTTCTAATTGTTCTGAGTGTTCTAAATGTTCTGAGTGTTCTAAATTTTCTGAGTGTTCTAAATGTTCTAATTGTTCTGAGTGTTCTAAATGTTCTGAGTGTTCTAAATGTTCTAATTGTTCTGAGTGTTCTAAATGTTCTAATTGTTCTGAGTGTTCTAAATGTTCTGAGTGTTCTAAATGTTCTAATTGTTCTGAGTGTTCTAAATGTTCTGAGTGTTCTAAATGTTCTAATTGTTCTGAGTGTTCTAATTGTTCTAATTGTTCTGAGTGTTCTAAATGTTCTGAGTGTTCTAAATGTTCTGAGTGTTCTGAGTTTTCTAAATGTTCTGAGTGTTCTGAGTGTTCTAAATGTTCCGAGTGTTCTAAATGTTCTAATTGTTCTGAGTGTTCTAAATGTTCTGAGTGTTCTAAATGTTCTAAATGTTCTGAGTGTTCTAAATGTTCTGAGTGTTCTAAATGTTCTAATTGTTCTAAATGTTCTAAATGTTCTAAATGTTCTAAATGTTCTGAGTGTTCTAAATGTTCTGAGTGTTCTAAATGTTCTAATTGTTCTGAGTGTTCTAAATGTTCTGAGTGTTCTAAATGTTCTAATTGTTCTGCGTGTTCTAAATGTTCTGAGTGTTCTAAATGTTCTGAGTGTTCTGAGTGTTCTAAATGTTCTGAGTGTTCTAAATGTTCTGAGTGTTCTGAGTGTTCTAAATGTTCTGAGTGTTCTAATTGTTCTGAGTGTTCTAAATGTTCTGAGTGTTCTAAATGTTCTAATTGTTCTGAGTGTTCTAAATGTTCTGAGTGTTCTAAATGTTCTGAGTGTTCTAAATGTTCTGAGTGTTCTAAATGTTCTAAATGTTCTGAATGTTCTAAATGTTCTAAATGTTCTAATTGTTCTGAGTGTTCTAATTGTTCTAATTGTTCTGAGTGTTCTAAATGTTCTGAGTGTTCTAAATGTTCTGAGTGTTCTAAATGTTCTGAGTGTTCTGAGTGTTCTAAATGTTCCGAGTGTTCTAAATGTTCTAATTGTTCTGAGTGTTCTAAATGTTCTAAATGTTCTGAGTGTTCTAAATGTTCTAAATGTTCTGAGTGTTCTAAATGTTCTGAGTGTTCTAAATGTTCCAATTGTTCTAAATGTTCTAAATGTTCTGAGTGTTCTAAATGTTCTGAGTGTTCTAAATGTTCTAATTGTTCTGAGTGTTCTAAATGTTCTGAGTGTTCTAAATGTTCTGAGTGTTCTAAATGTTCTAAATGTTCTGAGTGTTCTAAATGTTCTAAATGTTCTGAGTGTTCTAAATGTTCTGAGTGTTCTAAATGTTCTAATTGTTCTAAATGTTCTAAATGTTCTGAGTGTTCTAAATGTTCTGAGTGTTCTAAATGTTCTAATTGTTCTGAGTGTTCTAAATGTTCTGAGTGTTCTAAATGTTCTGAGTGTTCTAAATGTTCTAATTGTTCTGAGTGTTCGAAATGTTCTGAGTGTTCTAAATGTTCTAATTGTTCTGAGTGTTCTAAATGTTCTGAGTGTTCTAAATGTTCTAATTGTTCTGAGTGTTCTAAATGTTCTGAGTGTTCTAAATGTTCTGAGTGTTCTAAATGTTCTAATTGTTCTGAGTGTTCTAAATGTTCTGAGTGTTCTGAGTGTTCTAAATGTTCTGAGTGTTCTAAATGTTCTAAATGTTCTGAGTGTTCTAAATGTTCTGAGTGTTCTAAATGTTCTGAGTGTTCTAAATGTTCTAAATGTTCTGAGTGTTCTAAATGTTCTAAATATTCTGAGTGTTCTGATTGTTCTAATTGTTCTGAGTGTTCTAAATGTTCTAATTGTTCTGAGTGTTCTAAATGTTCTGAGTGTTCTGAGTGTTCTAAATTTCTGAGTGTTCTAAATGTTCTAAATGTTCTGGGTGTTCTAAATGTTCTGATTGTTCTAAATGTTCTGAGTGTTCTAAATGTTCTAATTGTTCTGAGTGTTCTAAATGTTCTGAGTGTTCTGAGTGTTCTAAATGTTCTGAGTGTTCTAAATGTTCTAAATGTTCTGAGTGTTCTAAATTTTCTGAGTGTTCTAAATGTTCTAATTGTTCTGAGTGTTCTAAATGTTCTGAGTGTTCTGAGTGTTCTAAATGTTCTGAGTGTTCTAAATGTTCTAATTGTTCTGAGTGTTCTAAATGTTCTGAGTGTTCTGAGTGTTCTAAATGTTCTGAGTGTTCTAAATGTTCTAATTGTTCTGCGTGTTCTAAATGTTCTGAGTGTTCTAAATGTTCTGAGTGTTCTGAGTGTTCTAAATGTTCTGAGTGTTCTAAATGTTCAGAGTGTTCTGAGTGTTCTAAATGTTCTGGGTGTTCTAAATGTTCTAATTGTTCTGAGTGTTCTAAATGTTCTGAGTGTTCTAAATGTTCTAATTGTTCTGAGTGTTCTAAATGTTCTAATTGTTCTGAGTGTTCTAAATGTTCTGAGTGTTCTAAATGTTCTAATTGTTCTGAGTGTTCTAAATGTTCTGAGTGTTCTAAATGTTCTAATTATTCTGAGTGTTCTAATTGTTCTAATTGTTCTGAGTGTTCTAAATGTTCTGAGTGTTCTAAATGTTCTGAGTGTTCTGAGTGTTCTAAATGTTCTGAGTGTTCTGAGTGTTCTAAATGTTCCGAGTGTTCTAAATGTTCTAATTGTTCTGAGTGTTCTAAATGTTCTGAGTGTTCTAAATGTTCTAAATGTTCTGAGTGTTCTAAATGTTCTGAGTGTTCTAAATGTTCTAATTGTTCTAAATGTTCTAAATGTTCTAAATGTTCTAAATGTTCTGAGTGTTCTAAATGTTCTGAGTGTTCTAAATGTTCTAATTGTTCTGAGTGTTCTAAATGTTCTGAGTGTTCTGAGTGTTCTAAATGTTCTGAGTGTTCTAAATGTTCTAATTGTTCTGCGTGTTCTAAATGTTCTGAGTGTTCTAAATGTTCTGAGTGTTCTGAGTGTTCTAAATGTTCTGAGTGTTCTAAATGTTCTGAGTGTTCTGAGTGTTCTAAATGTTCTGAGTGTTCTAAATGTTCTAATTGTTCTGAGTGTTCTAAATGTTCTGAGTGTTCTAAATTTTCTGAGTGTTCTAAACGTTCTAATTGTTCTGAGTGTTCTAAATGTTCTGAGTGTTCTAAATGTTCTAATTGTTCTGAGTGTTCTAAATGTTCTAATTGTTCTGAGTGTTCTAAATGTTCTGAGTGTTCTAAATGTTCTAATTGTTCTGAGTGTTCTAAATGTTCTGAGTGTTCTAAATGTTCTAATTGTTCTGAGTGTTCTAATTGTTCTAATTGTTCTGAGTGTTCTAAATGTTCTGAGTGTTCTAAATGTTCTGAGTGTTCTGAGTGTTCTAAATGTTCTGAGTGTTCTAAATGTTCTGAGTGTTCTAAATGTTCTAAATGTTCTGAGTGTTCTAAATGTTCTAAATATTCTGAGTGTTCTGATTGTTCTAATTGTTCTGAGTGTTCTAAATGTTCTAATTGTTCTGAGTGTTCTAAATGTTCTGAGTGTTCTGAGTGTTCTAAATTTCTGAGTGTTCTAAATGTTCTGAGTGTTCTAAATGTTCTGAGTGTTCTAAATGTTCTGAGTGTTCTGAGTGTTCTAAATGTTCCGAGTGTTCTAAATGTTCTAATTGTTCTGAGTGTTCTAAATGTTCTGAGTGTTCTAAATGTTCTAAATGTTCTGAGTGTTCTAAATGTTCTGAGTGTTCTAAATGTTCTAATTGTTCTGAGTGTTCTAAATGTTCTGAGTGTTCTGAGTGTTCTAAATGTTCTGAGTGTTCTAAATGTTCTAAATGTTCTGAGTGTTCTAAATTTTCTGAGTGTTCTAAATGTTCTAATTGTTCTGAGTGTTCTAAATGTTCTGAGTGTTCTGAGTGTTCTAAATGTTCTGAGTGTTCTAAATGTTCTAATTGTTCTGAGTGTTCTAAATGTTCTGAGTGTTCTGAGTGTTCTAAATGTTCTGAGTGTTCTAAATGTTCTAATTGTTCTGCGTGTTCTAAATGTTCTGAGTGTTCTAAATGTTCTGAGTGTTCTGAGTGTTCTAAATGTTCTGAGTGTTCTAAATGTTCTGAGTGTTCTGAGTGTTCTAAATGTTCTGAGTGTTCTAAATGTTCTAATTGTTCTGAGTGTTCTAAATGTTCTGAGTGTTCTAAATTTTCTGAGTGTTCTAAATGTTCTAATTGTTCTGAGTGTTCTAAATGTTCTGAGTGTTCTAAATGTTCTAATTGTTCTGAGTGTTCTAAATGTTCTAATTGTTCTGAGTGTTCTAAATGTTCTGAGTGTTCTAAATGTTCTAATTGTTCTGAGTGTTCTAAATGTTCTGAGTGTTCTAAATGTTCTAATTGTTCTGAGTGTTCTAATTGTTCTAATTGTTCTGAGTGTTCTAAATGTTCTGAGTGTTCTAAATGTTCTGAGTGTTCTGAGTTTTCTAAATGTTCTGAGTGTTCTGAGTGTTCTAAATGTTCCGAGTGTTCTAAATGTTCTAATTGTTCTGAGTGTTCTAAATGTTCTGAGTGTTCTAAATGTTCTAAATGTTCTGAGTGTTCTAAATGTTCTGAGTGTTCTAAATGTTCTAATTGTTCTAAATGTTCTAAATGTTCTAAATGTTCTAAATGTTCTGAGTGTTCTAAATGTTCTGAGTGTTCTAAATGTTCTAATTGTTCTGAGTGTTCTAAATGTTCTGAGTGTTCTAAATGTTCTAATTGTTCTGCGTGTTCTAAATGTTCTGAGTGTTCTAAATGTTCTGAGTGTTCTGAGTGTTCTAAATGTTCTGAGTGTTCTAAATGTTCTGAGTGTTCTGAGTGTTCTAAATGTTCTGAGTGTTCTAATTGTTCTGAGTGTTCTAAATGTTCTGAGTGTTCTAAATGTTCTAATTGTTCTGAGTGTTCTAAATGTTCTGAGTGTTCTAAATGTTCTGAGTGTTCTAAATGTTCTGAGTGTTCTAAATGTTCTAAATGTTCTGAATGTTCTAAATGTTCTAAATGTTCTAATTGTTCTGAGTGTTCTAATTGTTCTAATTGTTCTGAGTGTTCTAAATGTTCTGAGTGTTCTAAATGTTCTGAGTGTTCTAAATGTTCTGAGTGTTCTGAGTGTTCTAAATGTTCCGAGTGTTCTAAATGTTCTAATTGTTCTGAGTGTTCTAAATGTTCTAAATGTTCTGAGTGTTCTAAATGTTCTAAATGTTCTGAGTGTTCTAAATGTTCTGAGTGTTCTAAATGTTCCAATTGTTCTAAATGTTCTAAATGTTCTGAGTGTTCTAAATGTTCTGAGTGTTCTAAATGTTCTAATTGTTCTGAGTGTTCTAAATGTTCTGAGTGTTCTAAATGTTCTGAGTGTTCTAAATGTTCTAAATGTTCTGAGTGTTCTAAATGTTCTAAATGTTCTGAGTGTTCTAAATGTTCTGAGTGTTCTAAATGTTCTAATTGTTCTAAATGTTCTAAATGTTCTGAGTGTTCTAAATGTTCTGAGTGTTCTAAATGTTCTAATTGTTCTGAGTGTTCTAAATGTTCTGAGTGTTCTAAATGTTCTGAGTGTTCTAAATGTTCTAATTGTTCTGAGTGTTCGAAATGTTCTGAGTGTTCTAAATGTTCTAATTGTTCTGAGTGTTCTAAATGTTCTGAGTGTTCTAAATGTTCTAATTGTTCTGAGTGTTCTAAATGTTCTGAGTGTTCTAAATGTTCTGAGTGTTCTAAATGTTCTAATTGTTCTGAGTGTTCTAAATGTTCTGAGTGTTCTGAGTGTTCTAAATGTTCTGAGTGTTCTAAATGTTCTAAATGTTCTGAGTGTTCTAAATGTTCTGAGTGTTCTAAATGTTCTGAGTGTTCTAAATGTTCTAAATGTTCTGAGTGTTCTAAATGTTCTAAATATTCTGAGTGTTCTGATTGTTCTAATTGTTCTGAGTGTTCTAAATGTTCTAATTGTTCTGAGTGTTCTAAATGTTCTGAGTGTTCTGAGTGTTCTAAATTTCTGAGTGTTCTAAATGTTCTAAATGTTCTGAGTGTTCTAAATGTTCTGATTGTTCTAAATGTTCTGAGTGTTCTAAATGTTCTAATTGTTCTGAGTGTTCTAAATGTTCTGAGTGTTCTGAGTGTTCTAAATGTTCTGAGTGTTCTAAATGTTCTAAATGTTCTGAGTGTTCTAAATTTTCTGAGTGTTCTAAATGTTCTAATTGTTCTGAGTGTTCTAAATGTTCTGAGTGTTCTGAGTGTTCTAAATGTTCTGAGTGTTCTAAATGTTCTAATTGTTCTGAGTGTTCTAAATGTTCTGAGTGTTCTGAGTGTTCTAAATGTTCTGAGTGTTCTAAATGTTCTAATTGTTCTGCGTGTTCTAAATGTTCTGAGTGTTCTAAATGTTCTGAGTGTTCTGAGTGTTCTAAATGTTCTGAGTGTTCTAAATGTTCTGAGTGTTCTGAGTGTTCTAAATGTTCTGGGTGTTCTAAATGTTCTAATTGTTCTGAGTGTTCTAAATGTTCTGAGTGTTCTAAATGTTCTAATTGTTCTGAGTGTTCTAAATGTTCTAATTGTTCTGAGTGTTCTAAATGTTCTGAGTGTTCTAAATGTTCTAATTGTTCTGAGTGTTCTAAATGTTCTGAGTGTTCTAAATGTTCTAATTATTCTGAGTGTTCTAATTGTTCTAATTGTTCTGAGTGTTCTAAATGTTCTGAGTGTTCTAAATGTTCTGAGTGTTCTGAGTGTTCTAAATGTTCTGAGTGTTCTGAGTGTTCTAAATGTTCCGAGTGTTCTAAATGTTCTAATTGTTCTGAGTGTTCTAAATGTTCTGAGTGTTCTAAATGTTCTAAATGTTCTGAGTGTTCTAAATGTTCTGAGTGTTCTAAATGTTCTAATTGTTCTAAATGTTCTAAATGTTCTAAATGTTCTAAATGTTCTGAGTGTTCTAAATGTTCTGAGTGTTCTAAATGTTCTAATTGTTCTGAGTGTTCTAAATGTTCTGAGTGTTCTGAGTGTTCTAAATGTTCTGAGTGTTCTAAATGTTCTAATTGTTCTGCGTGTTCTAAATGTTCTGAGTGTTCTAAATGTTCTGAGTGTTCTGAGTGTTCTAAATGTTCTGAGTGTTCTAAATGTTCTGAGTGTTCTGAGTGTTCTAAATGTTCTGAGTGTTCTAAATGTTCTAATTGTTCTGAGTGTTCTAAATGTTCTGAGTGTTCTAAATTTTCTGAGTGTTCTAAACGTTCTAATTGTTCTGAGTGTTCTAAATGTTCTGAGTGTTCTAAATGTTCTAATTGTTCTGAGTGTTCTAAATGTTCTAATTGTTCTGAGTGTTCTAAATGTTCTGAGTGTTCTAAATGTTCTAATTGTTCTGAGTGTTCTAAATGTTCTGAGTGTTCTAAATGTTCTAATTGTTCTGAGTGTTCTAATTGTTCTAATTGTTCTGAGTGTTCTAAATGTTCTGAGTGTTCTAAATGTTCTGAGTGTTCTGAGTGTTCTAAATGTTCTGAGTGTTCTAAATGTTCTGAGTGTTCTAAATGTTCTAAATGTTCTGAGTGTTCTAAATGTTCTAAATATTCTGAGTGTTCTGATTGTTCTAATTGTTCTGAGTGTTCTAAATGTTCTAATTGTTCTGAGTGTTCTAAATGTTCTGAGTGTTCTGAGTGTTCTAAATTTCTGAGTGTTCTAAATGTTCTAAATGTTCTGAGTGTTCTAAATGTTCTGATTGCTCTAAATGTTCTGAGTGTTCTGAGTGTTCTAAATGTTCTGAGTGTTCTAAATGTTCTGAGTGTTCTAAATGTTCTAATTGTTCTGAGTGTTCTAAATGTTCTGAGTGTTCTGAGTGTTCTAAATGTTCTGAGTGTTCTAAATGTTCTAAATGTTCTGAGTGTTCTAAATGTTCTGAGTGTTCTAAATGTTCTGAGTGTTCTAAATGTTCTAACTGTTCTGAGTGTTCTAAATGTTCTAAATATTCTGAGTGTTCTGATTGTTCTAATTGTTCTGAGTGTTCTAAATGTTCTAATTGTTCTGAGTGTTCTAAATGTTCTGAGTGTTCTAAATGTTCTGAGTGTTCTAAATGTTCTAATTGTTCTGAGTGTTCTAAATGTTCTGAGTGTTCTGAGTGTTCTAAATGTTCTGAGTGTTCTAAATGTTCTAAATGTTCTGAGTGTTCTAAATGTTCTGAGTGTTCTAAATGTTCTGAGTGTTCTAAATGTTCTAAATGTTCTGAGTGTTCTAAATGTTCTAAATATTCTGAGTGTTCTGATTGTTCTAATTGTTCTGAGTGTTCTAAATGTTCTAATTGTTCTGAGTGTTCTAAATGTTCTGAGTGTTCTGAGTGTTCTAAATTTCTGAGTGTTCTAAATGTTCTAAATGTTCTGAGTGTTCTAAATGTTCTGATTGCTCTAAATGTTCTGAGTGTTCTGAGTGTTCTAAATGTTCTGAGTGTTCTAAATGTTCTGAGTGTTCTAAATGTTCTAATTGTTCTGAGTGTTCTAAATGTTCTGAGTGTTCTGAGTGTTCTAAATGTTCTGAGTGTTCTAAATGTTCTAAATGTTCTGAGTGTTCTAAATGTTCTGAGTGTTCTAAATGTTCTGAGTGTTCTAAATGTTCTAAATGTTCTGAGTGTTCTAAATGTTCTAAATATTCTGAGTGTTCTGATTGTTCTAATTGTTCTGAGTGTTCTAAATGTTCTAATTGTTCTGAGTGTTCTAAATGTTCTGAGTGTTCTGAGTGTTCTAAATTTCTGAGTTTTCTAAATGTTCTAAATGTTCTGAGTGTTCTAAATGTTCTGATTGCTCTAAATGTTCTGAGTGTTCTAAATGTTCTAATTGTTCTGAGTGTTCTAAATGTTCTGAGTGTTCTGAGTGTTCTAAATGTTCTGAGTGTTCTAAATGTTCTAAATGTTCTGAGTGTTCTAAATTTTCTGAGTGTTCTAAATGTTCTAATTGTTCTGAGTGTTCTAAATGTTCTGAGTGTTCTGAGTGTTCTAAATGTTCTGAGTGTTCTAAATGTTCTAATTGTTCTGAGTGTTCTAAATGTTCTGAGTGTTCTAAATGTTCTGAGTGTTCTAAATGTTCTAATTGTTCTGAGTGTTCTAAATGTTCTGAGTGTTCTAAATGTTCTGAGTGTTCTGAGTGTTCTAAATGTTCTGAGTGTTCTAAATGTTCTGAGTGTTCTGAGTGTTCTAAATGTTCTGAGTGTTCTAAATGTTCTAATTGTTCTGAGTGTTCTAAATGTTCTGAGTGTTCTAAATTTTCTGAGTGTTCTAAATGTTCTAATTGTTCTGAGTGTTCTAAATGTTCTGAGTGTTCTAAATGTTCTAATTGTTCTGAGTGTTCTAAATGTTCTAATTGTTCTGAGTGTTCTAAATGTTCTGAGTGTTCTAAATGTTCTAATTGTTCTGAGTGTTCTAAATGTTCTGAGTGTTCTAAATGTTCTAATTGTTCTGAGTGTTCTAATTGTTCTAATTGTTCTGAGTGTTCTAAATGTTCTGAGTGTTCTAAATGTTCTGAGTGTTCTGAGTTTTCTAAATGTTCTGAGTGTTCTGAGTGTTCTAAATGTTCCGAGTGTTCTAAATGTTCTATTTGTTCTGAGTGTTCTAAATGTTCTGAGTGTTCTAAATGTTCTAAATGTTCTGAGTGTTCTAAATGTTCTGAGTGTTCTAAATGTTCTGAGTGTTCTAAATGTTCTGAGTGTTCTAAATGTTCTAATTGTTCTAAATGTTCTAAATGTTCTAAATGTTCTAAATGTTCTGAGTGTTCTAAATGTTCTGAGTGTTCTAAATGTTCTAATGTTCTGAGTGTTCTAAATGTTCTGAGTGTTCTAAATGTTCTAATTGTTCTGCGTGTTCTAAATGTTCTGAGTGTTCTAAATGTTCTGAGTGTTCTGAGTGTTCTAAATGTTCTGAGTGTTCTAAATGTTCTGAGTGTTCTGAGTGTTCTAAATGTTCTGAGTGTTCTAATTGTTCTGAGTGTTCTAAATGTTCTGAGTGTTCTAAATGTTCTGAGTGTTCTAAATGTTCTGAGTGTTCTAAATGTTCTAAATGTTCTGAATGTTCTAAATGTTCTAAATGTTCTAATTGTTCTGAGTGTTCTAATTGTTCTAATTGTTCTGAGTGTTCTAAATGTTCTGAGTGTTCTAAATGTTCTGAGTGTTCTAAATGTTCTGAGTGTTCTGAGTGTTCTAAATGTTCTGAGTGTTCTAAATGTTCTAATTGTTCTGAGTGTTCTAAATGTTCTGAGTGTTCTAAATGTTCTAAATGTTCTGAGTGTTCTAAATGTTCTGAGTGTTCTAAATGTTCTAATTGTTCTGAGTGTTCTAAATGTTCTGAGTGTTCTGAGTGTTCTAAATGTTCTGAGTGTTCTAAATGTTCTAAATGTTCTGAGTGTTCTAAATTTTCT
>NW_028157941.1:57500-67995 GCF_964263955.1 Coregonus lavaretus | reverse complement strand
GTCAACTATGACAGACAAAATGAGAAAAAAAAATCCAGAAAATCACATTGTAGGATTTTTAATGAATTTATTTGCAAATTATGGTGGAAAATAAGTATTTGGTCAATAACAAAAGTTACTCAATACTTTGTTATATACCCTTTGTTGGCAATGACACAGGTCAAACGTTTTCTGTAAGTCTTCACAAGGTTTTCACACACTGTTGCTGGTATTCTGGCCCATTCCTCCATGCAGATCTCCTCTAGAGCAGTGATGTTTTGGGGCTGTCGCTGGGCAACACGGACATTCAACTCCCTCCAAAGATTTTCTATGGGGTTGAGATCTGGAGACTGGCTAGGCCACTCCAGGACCTTGAAATGCTTCTTACGAAGCCACTCCTTCGTTGCCCGGGCGGTGTTTTTGGGATCATTGTCATGCTGAAAGACCCAGCCACGTTTCATATTCAATGCCCTTGCTGATGGAAGGAGGTTTCACTCAAAATCTCACGATACATGGCCCCATTCATTCTTTCCTTTACACGGATCAGTCGTCCTGGTCCCTTTGCAGAAAAACAGCCCCAAAGCATGATGTTTCTACCCCCATGATTCACAGTAGGAATGGTGTTCTTTGGATGCAACTCAGCATTCTTTGTCCTCCAAACACGACGAGTTGAGTTTTTACCAAAAAAGTTCTATTTTGATTTCATCTGACCATATGACATTCTCCCAATCCTCTTCTGGATCATCAAAATGCACTCTAGCAAACATCAGATGGGCCTGGACATGTACTAGCTTAAGCAGGGGGACACGTCTTGTACTGCAGGATTTGAGTCCCTGGCGGCGTAGTGTGTTACTGATGGTAGGCTTTGTTACTTTGGTCCCAGCTCTCTGCAGGTCATTCACTAGGTCCCCCTGTGTGGTTCTGGGATTTTTGCTCACCGTTCTTGTGATCATTTTGACCCCACGGGGTGAGATCTTGCATGGAGCCCCAGATCGAGGGAGATTATCAGTGGTCTTGTATGTCTTCCATTTCCTAATAATTGCTCCCACAGTTGATTTCTTCAAACCAAGCTGCTTACCTATTGCAGATTCAGTCTTCCCAGCCTGGTGCAGGTCTACAATTTTGTTTCTGGTGTCCTTTGACAGCTCTTTGGTCTTGGCCATAGTGGAGTTTGGAGTGTGACTGTTTGAGGTTGTGGACAGGTGTCTTTTATACTGATAACAAGTTCAAACAGGTGCCATTAATACAGGTAACGAGTGGAGGACAGAGGAGCCTCTTAAAGAAGAAGTTACAGTTCTGTGAGAGCCAGAAATCTTGCTTGTTTGTAGGTGACCAAATACTTATTTTCCACCATAATTTGCAAATAAATTCATAAAAAATCCTACAATGTGATTTTTTGGATTTTTTTCCCTCAATGTATCTGTCATAGTTGATGTGTACCTATGGTGAACATGACAGGCCTCTCTCATCTTTTTAAGTGGGAGAACTTGCACAATTGGTGGCTGACTAAATATTTTTTTTCCCCACTGTATAGATAGATCTATTGTTATGGCCCTGCAGCTCTAGGTGATCAGATGGTCAGCTCTACCCGGGTGATCAGATGGTCAGCTCTACCCGGGTGATCAGATGGTCAGCTCTACCCGGGTGATCAGATGGTCAGCTCTACCCGGGTGGTCAGATAGTCAGCTCTACCCGGGTGGTCAGATAGTCAGCCCTATCCGGGTGGTCAGATAGTCAGCTCTATCCGGGTGGTCAGATAGTCAGCTCTACCCGGGTGGTCAGATAGTCAGCTCTACCCGGGTGGTCAGATAGTCAGCTCTATCCGGGTGGTCAGATAGTCAGCTCTATCCGGGTGGTCAGATAGTCAGCTCTACCCGGGTGGTCAGATAGTCAGCTCTACCCGGGTGGTCAGATAGTCCTGTGGACTTTACACAGTAAGTAGGTTGACAGAAGTGATCAGAGGTTTGAAAAGCACATCACTTTAGTCAGAGTTTGAGTCTTATTGTTGGTTAGAATGAAGTACAAATGTCAGTCAAGACCAGTGGTACAGTATTTTAGACCTAACAAAGGCTGCATCCGAAATGTCACCCCCATAGGGCTCTGGAACACTAGTCAAACGTAGTGCACTATACAGGGAATAGGGTGACATTTGGGACGCATCCCAAACTCTGCTCTGCCAACTGACAGTGGAGTCATCTGATCCATAGAGTGTGTGTTTGTGTGTGTCTCATTTACACAAGGCTGAGTAGTTCACTGTGTAGTATTGTGGTCCAGATTGTATATGGTTAAGAACTGTAATTAGAGGCCACAGTTATTGCAACACTATTTTCTTACATTCATTTGGTGAGTAAATAGTAGATGGTGGTAACACACACACACACACACACACACACACACACACACACACACACACACAGCTGCTCTGGCCTCAAAACCACAATAGCTTCTCACTGGCTGTCAGGCACTGGTCCAGAGTGGGCTGTCTGTCAGGTGTAGTGTCTCCTGTGGATGCAGTGTGATCTTAATGTAGTGTGAGGTGTGATGGTGTTGGTCTGGGAAGAAGTCAGACTGTAGACAACCATAGCAGAAAGAGAGAGAGAGAGAGAGAGAGAGAGAGATGAGATGAGAGATGAGAGAGAGAGAGAGAGAGAGAGAGAGAGAGAGGAGAGAAGAGAGAGAGAGAGAGAGAGAGAGGAGAGAGAGAGAGAGAGAGAGAGAGAAGAGAGAGAGAGAGAGAGAGAGAGAGAGAGAGAGCGAGAGAGAGAGAGCGAGAGAGAGAGAGAGAGAGAGAGAGAGAGAGAGAGAGAGAGAGACAGAGAGACAGAGAGAGCGAGAGACAGAGAGAGACAGAGACAGAGACAGAGACAGAGAGAGCGAGAGACAGAGAGAGAGAGAGAGAGAGAGAGAGAGAGAGAGAGAGAGAGAGAGAGACCAAAAACATAGAGACCCAGAAAACCTGAGCCTACGCCTTCACTATGGTGAATCACTAAAACAATACAGAAATACACTACGGAAAAAGAAGGAACAGCATGTCAGAAATCAGCTCAATGTAATTGAAGAATCCATAGACTCTAACCACTTCTGGGAAAATTGGAAAACACTAAACAAACAACAACACGAAGAGCTATCTATCCAAAACGGAGATGTATGGGTAAACCACTTCTCCAATCTTTTTGGCCCTATAACAGAGAACAAACAGCAAAAAAATATACATGATCAAATGCAAATCTTAGAATCGACTATTAAAGACTACCAGAACCCACTGGATTCTCCAATTACATTGAATGAACTACAGGACAAAATACAAACCCTCCAACCCAAAAAGGCCTGTGGTATTGATGGTATCCTCAATGAAATGATAAAATATACAGACAACAAATTTCAATTAGCTATACTTAAACTCTTTAACATCATCCTTAGTTCTGGCATCTTCCCCAATATTTGGAACCAAGGACTGATCACCCCAATCCACAAAAGTGGAGACAAATTTGACCCCAATAACTACCATGGGATATGCGTCAACAGCAACCTTGGGAAAATCCTCTGCATTATCATTAACAGCAGACTAGTTCATTTCCTCAGTGAAAACAATGTACTGAGCAAATGTCAAATTGTCTTTTTACCAAATTACCGTACGACAGACCATGTATTCACCCTGCACACCCTAATTGACAAACAAACAAACCAAAACAAAGGCAAAGTCTTCTCATGCTTTGTTGATTTCAAAAAAGCTTTTGACTCAATTTGGCATGAGGGTCTGCTATACAAATTGATGGAAAGTGGGGTTGGGGGAAAAACATACGACATTATAAAATCCATGTACACAAACAACAAGTGTGCGGTTAAAATTGGCAAAAAACACACACATTTCTTTCCACAGGGCCGTGGGGTGAGACAGGGATGCAGTTTAAGCCCCACCCTCTTCAACATATATATCAACGAATTGGCGAGGGCACTAGAACAGTCTGCAGCACCCGGCCTCACCCTACTAGAATCTGAAGTCAAATGTCTACTGTTTGCTGATGATCTGGTGCTTCTGTCCCCAACCAAGGAGGGCCTACAGCAGCACCTAGATCTTCTGCACAGATTCTGTCAGACCTGGGCCCTGACAGTAAATCTCAGTAAGACAAAAATAATGGTGTTCCAAAAAAGGTCCAGTTGCCAGGACCACAAATACAAATTCCATCTAGACACCGTTGCCCTAGAGCACACAAAAAACTATACATACCTCGGCCTAAACATCAGCGCCACGGGTAACTTCCACAAAGCTGTGAACGATCTGAGAGACAAGGCAAGAAGGGCCTTCTATGCCATCAAAAGGAACATAAAATTTGACATACCAATTAGGATCTGGCTAAAAATACTTGAATCAGTTATAGAACCCATTGCCCTTTATGGTTGTGAGGTCTGGGGTCCGCTCACCAACCAAGAATTCACAAAATGGACCAAACACCAAATTGAGACTCTGCATGCAGAATTCTGCAAAGACATCCTCCGTGTACAACGTAAAACACAAAATAATGCATGCAGAGCAGAATTAGGCCAATACCCTCTAATTATCAAAATCCAGAAAAGAGCCGGTAAATTCTATAACCACTTAAAAGGAAGCGATTCCCAAACCTTCCATAACAAAGCCATCACCTACAGAGAGATGAACTTGGAGAAGAGTCCCCTAAGTAAGCTGGTCCTGGGGCTCTGTTCACAAACAGACCCCACAGAGCCCCAGGACAACAACAACAACAACAACAACAACACAATTAGACCCAACCAAATCATGAGAAAACAAAAAGAGAATTACTTGACACATTGGAAAGAACAAACAAAAAAACAGAGCAAACTAGAATGCTATTTGGCCCTAAACAGAGAGTACACAGTGGCAGAATACCTGACCACTGTGACTGACCCAAACTTAAGGAAAGCTTTGACTATGTACAGACTCAGTGAGCATAGCCTTGCTATTGAGAAAGGCCGCCGTAGGCAGACCTGGCTCTCAAGAGAAGACAGGCTATGTGCACACTGCCCACAAAATGAGGTGGAAACTGAGCTGCACTTCCTAACCTCCTGCCAAATGTATGACCATATTAGAGACACATATTTCCCTCAGATTACAGAGATCCACAAAGAATTCAAAAACACACCCAATTTTGATAAACTCCCTTATCTACTAGGTGAAAAACCACAGTGTGCCATCACAGCTGCAAGATTTGTGACCTGTTGCCACAAGAAAAGTGCAACCAGTGAAGAACAAACACCATTGTAAATACAACCCATATTTATGTTTATTTAACTACTTAAGTACTTTAACTATTTGCACATTGTTACAACACTGTATATAGACATAATGACATTTGAAATGTCTTTATTCTTTTGAAACTTCTGAGTGTAATGTTTACTGTTAATTTTTATTGTTTATTTCACTTTTGTTTACTATCTAGAGAGAGAGAATGCACTCCAGCATCTCAAAAACGTATTAGGATGTTGATGTGTTTCTCTTTCTAGTGACTTGGATGAAGTGGGAACTGCATCTGCTCAGATAGTGGGAGAGAATAATGGAGTTGGTGTGTCTCTTCCCAGGCCTAAGCCTCTGTCTGTCTCTGTCTCTCTGTGGTGTCTGCTAATATATTCATACTAAACTGCATGCCTAATAGACCCTGCTGCTGGCCTGCTACACTCAGTTTGTTGTTTTTATGAAAAAAATTTTTTTCTCAAAATATTTTTTGGGTGCTAGCTAATGTTTTTATTGCGATGGTTTCCGCGATTAGCCTTTATGGCTGGGACTGCAAGTTTCCTGTTAAGCAGCAGCTAACGTTCGTAGTGCTAGCCCACCTGTGTTTTTTATCCACGGCGCAAATGCTTTAGGTGTGAGACGATTTCCACACAATCACAAGATGAAGATAAGGTGGAACTGAAAACTGGACAGGGATTTGTCTGCCCTAAATGCACCACCATCAATCATCTTAGGGAAGAGATCCTCCGGCTGTTTGCTCGGCTGAGAGAAAAGGATAACCTGCTTTCTAACTACACCAACCTTGCTGTAGCCCAGGCAAACCGAATCTCTGTTTTAAATGCCTCCTATAGCTAAGCTGTCTCTGAATCGGGCGGCGTTGATATGTCCCAATCCAACGGACAGATGTTAAGCTCAACTCCGTGGCTCATGGGAGACTGGACACTCACAAGACGTAGGAGATCGGGGAGGCAGTCTGGCCACCCTTCATCTGTCTGAGAAGATCCGATCCAGCTATCAAACAGCTTTGCCCCGCTTGAGACGGACCTCCCAGCCCCGGGAGTCAGCACGGATCCTGGGAGTATACAACAGCCGGTGGCCGCCCAGTGTCACCCTCCCCCACGGCCACCCAGTGTCACCCTCCCCAACGGCCGCCCAGTGTCACCCTCCCCCACGGCCACCCAGTGTCACCCTCCCCCACGGCCACCCAGTGTCACTCTCCCCCACGGCCACCCAGTGTCACCCTCCCCCACGGCCACCCAGTGTCACCCTCCCCCACGGCCACCCAGTGTCACCCTCCCCCACGGCCACCCAGTGTCACCCTCCCCCACGGCCACCCAGTGTCACCCTCCCCCACGGCCACCCAGTGACACTCTCACCCACTGCCACCCAGTGTCACCCTCCCCCACGGCCACCCAGTGAAACCCTCCCCCATGGCCACCCAGTGTCACTCTCCCCCACGGCCACCCAGTGTCACCCTCCCCCACTGCCACCCAGTATCACTCTCCCCCACGGCCACCCAGTGACACTCTCCCCCATGACACTCTCCCCCACGGCCATGCAGTGACACTCTCCCCCACGGCCACCCAGTGGCACCCTCCCCCACAGCCACACAGTGACACTCTCCCCCACGGCCACCCAGTGACACTCTCCCCCACGGCCACCCAGTGACACTCTCCCCCACGGCCACCCAGTGACACTCTCCCCCACGGCCACCCAGTGACACTCTCAACCAGTGACACTCTCCCCCACAGCCACCCAGTGACACTCTCCCCCACAGCCACCCAGTGACACTCTCACCCAGTGTCACCCTCCCCCACGGCCACCCAGTGACACTCTCCCCCACGGCCACCCAGTGACACTCTCCCCCATGACACTCTCCCCCACGGCCACCCAGTGACACCCTCCCCCACGGCCACCCAGTGACACTCTCCCCCATGACACTCTCCCCCACGGCCACCAGTGACACCCTCCCCCACGGCCACCCAGTGACACTCTCCCCCCATGACACTCTCCCCCATGGCCACCCAGTGACACTCTCCCCCACGGCCACCACAGGTCAGCAGGTCGCTGACTCAAGACAGAAGCGTCTCGGGCCATCCTCCACCTTCCTGGGGTTTCCGTTGCCATCCGCTGTTGCTGGTGTGAAGTGTCAGGGTAGCCTGGCTCAAAGCCTCCATCCCCTCAGCCTGAGGTAGTCCCATCCTTCTCCATCAGATTCCATCACGACCACCTGCGTGAGAATGCTGTTCATTGACTACAGCTCAGCGTTCAACATCACAATGCCCTCAAAGCTCATCACTAAGCCAAGGACCCTGGGACTAAAAACCTCCCTCTGCGACTGGATCCTGGACTTCCTGACGGGCCGCCCCCAGGTGGTAAGGGTAGGTAACAACACATCTGCCACGCTGATCCTCAACATGTGCGTGCTCAGTCCCCTCCTGTACTCCCTGTTCACCCATGACTGCATGGCCAGGCACGACTCCAACACCATCATTAAGTTTGCCACCAACAACGATGAGACAGCCTATAGGGAGGAGGTCAGAGACCTGGCCGTGTGGTGCCAGGATAACAACCTCTCCCTCAACGTGATCAAGACAAAGGAGATGATTGTGGACTACAGGAAAAGGAGGACCGAGCACGCCCCCATTCTCATCGACAGGGCTGTAGTGGAACAGGTTGAGAGCTTCAAGTTCCTTGGTGTCCACATCACCAACAAACTATCATGGTCCAAACATACCAAGACAGTCGTGAAGAGGGCACGACAAAGCCTATTCCCCCTCAGGAGACTGAAAAGATTTGGCATGGGTCCTCAGATCCTCAAAAAGTTCTACAGCTGCACCATCGAGAGCATCCTGACTGGTTGCATCACCGCCTGGTATGGCAACTGCTCGACCTCCGACCTTAGCAAGCAGTTGCTTATCAACAGATAGTTTGATAAGACTTTCCGGACTATCCAAATAAAGTGTGACCCTAAGTTAACCCTCATTCTACCGGACTGGAGTCATTTTGAACCTAGAGGCATATTTTTCATTATAGCCAAGTTTTATTAAATTAATCCCAATTTTTCACGACTTTGTCAATCAACTTGCTCTTAACCAATCGCCGTTAAACCTCGCTGAAGAAGAGGAATCTGTCAAACTCTAATGAAGGCAGATGGGAGGTAGACTAGGAGCGTCAAGGACTAAAGAACAAGCACATTTGATTGAAATTAATTTCTACCTCTTCTAGCGAATGTTCATGTGCACTATAAGCATGGCGCCCACTTAGACAGGAAGTGGTAGCAACAATATATCACACCAAAAGGAAACTTCAATGTCTATAATGTTGCAATAAAGGATATGAAACGGTGTGAACAAAAGGAGGGGGACATGTTGATAACTCTAGCGACGATTGGAAGAGGTGATGTGATACAGATGGAACAAAAATTGAGTTTAACTTGACAAAACATTTACAATGGGAAAAACAAAGCGCTCTCTGTGGCCCTGTGAATGAGTAATGGCCCTGTGAATGAGTAATGGCCCTGTGATTGAGTAATGGCCCTGTGAATGAATAATGGCCACGTGAATGAGTAATGGCCCTGTGAATGAGTAATGGCCCTGTGAATGAGTAATGGCCAACTGTAGCTCAGTTGGTAGAGCATGGCGCTTGCAACACCAGGGTTGTGGGTTCGATTCCCACGGGGGGCCAGTATGAAAATGTATGCACTCACTAACTGTAAATCGCTCTGGATAGGAGCATCTGCTAAATGTAATGTGAATGAGTAATGGCCTTTGCAGTAAATAAGAGAGAAGCTTTCACAGGAGGCCTAATCTCTCGTGGAAACGCTAGGTAAACATAAATGGCACAGAGCAGAAAGATTTTAGTTCTGGGTTAAAGGAGATTACAAATCAGATTATTATTAACCCTAGCTACTGTATGTATTTGTGTTGTCGAGAGAATGAGCTTGTTGCTGACCGGTTGGCTACCATGTTGTCTGGAGTGAATGAGCTTGTTGCTGACCGGCTGGCTACCATGTTGTCTGGAGTGAATGAGCTTGTTGCTGACCGGTTGGCTACCATGTTGTCTGGAGTGAATGAGCTTGTTGCTGACCGGCTGGCTACCATGTTGCTGACCGGCTGGCTACCATGTTGTCTGGAGAGAATGAGCTTGTTGCTGACCGGCTGGCTACCATGTTGCTGACCGGCTGGCTACCATGTTGTCTGGAGTGAATGAGCTTGTTGCTGACCGGTTGGCTACCATGTTGTCTGGAGTGAATGAGCTTGTTGCTGACCGGTTGGCTACCATGTTGCTGACCGGCTGGCTACCATGTTGTCTGGAGTGAATGAGCTTGTTGCTGACCGGTTGGCTACCATGTTGTCTGGAGTGAATGAGCTTGTTGCTGACCGGTTGGCTACCATGTTGTCTGGAGTGAATGAGCTTGTTGCTGACCGGTTGGCTACCATGTTGCTGACCGGCTGGCTACCATGTTGTCTGGAGTGAATGAGCTTGTTGCTGACCGGCTGGCTACCATGTTGCTGACCGGCTGGCTACCATGTTGCTGACCGGCTGGCTACCATGTTGCTGACTGGCTGGCTGCCATGTTGCTGACCGGCTGGCTACCATGTTGCTGACCGGCTGGCTACCATGTTGCTGACCGGCTGGCTACCATGTTGCTCACCGGCTGGCTACCATGTTGTCTGGAGTGACAATCCCCTCTAGTCTAGTCTGTCATTAGTGTAATCCTTACAGCCATAGTGTCATTAATATCATTATAATTAGCCTTCATTCTAAAACCACTTCGCCTTTATAATCCCACATTAAGAGTACTGTCGCGACTTCCGCCGACGCTGCCTCCCCTCCTTGTTCGGGCAGGTTTCGGCGTTCGTCGTCACCGGAGTACTAGCTACTGCCGATCCCATTCTCATCGTTCCACTTGTCATGTCTTGTCTTGTCAATCACACACACCTGGTGCTCATTCCCCTAATTGGTATGTGTATAAGTGTTCCCTCTGTTCCCCTTGTCTTTGTGAGTGATTGTGTCATTGTGAGAGCCAGGAGCTCGGTTGAGCTACTCTTCCATTTGTTATTGCTAAGGTGGAATATTTCTTATATTGGTCTTCACAAAGTTTGCTGCTTCAGTGTTATGAGATATGTTTTGTCAGATGTTACTATGGTATACTGAAGTATAATTACAAGCATTCCATAAGTGTCAAAGGCTTTTATTGACAATTACATTAAGTTTATGCAAAGAGTCAATATTTGCAGTGTTGACCCTTCTTTTTCAAGACCTCTGCAATCCGCCCTGGCTTGC
>NW_028157941.1:52500-55000 GCF_964263955.1 Coregonus lavaretus | reverse complement strand
AGGTCACAATGGTGGGTAGTATATGGGGCTTTGGTGACAAAACGGATGGCACTGTGATAGACTACATCCAATTTGCTGAGTAGAGTGTTGGAGGCTATTTTGTAAATGACATCGCCGAAGCCAAGGATCGGTAGGATAGTCAGTTTTACGAGGGCATGTTTGGCAGCATGAGTGAAGGAGGCTTTGTTGCGAAATAGGAAGCCGATTCTAGATTTAACTTTGGATTGGAGATTCTTAATGTGAGTCTGGAAGGAGAGTTTACAGTCTAACCAGACACCTAGGTATTTGTAGTTGTCCACATACTCTAGGTCAGACCCGTCGAGACTAGTGATTCTAGTCGGGTGGGCGGGTGCCAGCAGCGTTCGATTGAAGAGCATGCATTTAGTTTTACTAGTGTTTGAGAGCAGTTGGAGGCTACGGAAGGAGTGTTGTATGGCATTGAAGCTCGTTTGGAGGTTTGTTAACACAGTGTCCAATGAAGGGCCAGATGTATACAAAATGGTGTCGTCTGCGTAGAGGTGGATCTGAGAGTCACCAGCAGCAAGAGCGACATCATTGATATACACGGAGAAAAGAGTCGGCCCAAGAATTGAACCCTGTGGCACCCCCATAGAGACTGCCAGAGGTCCAGACAACAGGCCCTCCGATTTGACACATTGAACTCTATCTGAGAAGTAGTTGGTGAACCAGGCGAGGCAGTCATTTGAGAAACCAAGGCTATTTAGTCTGCCAATAAGAATGCGGTGGTTGACAGAGTCGAAAGCCTTGGCCAGGTCGATGAAGACGGCTGCACAGTACTGTCTATTATCGATTGCGGTTATAATATTGTTTAGGACCTTGAGCGTGGCTGAGGTGCACCCATGACCAGCTCGGAAACCAGATTGCATAGCGGAGAAGGTACGGTGGTATTCGAAATGGTCGGTGATCTGTTTGTTAACTTGGCTTTCGAATACTTTCGAAAGGCAGGGCAGGATGGATAAAGGTCTGTAACAGTTTGGATCTAGGTTGTCACCCCCTTTGAAGAGGGGGATGACCGCGGCAGCTTTCCAATCTCTGGGGATCTCAGACGTTACGAAAGAGAGGTTGAACAGGCTAGTAATAGGGGTTGCGACAATTTCGGCGGATAGTTTTAGAAAGAAAGGGTCCAGATTGTCTAGCCCAGATGATCTGTAAGGGTCCAGATTTTGCAGCTCTTTCAGAACATCAGCTGTCTGAATTTGTGTGAAGGAGAAGCGGGGGGGGGGGGGGGGGGAGTAGTGGTAGCCAGGTGGAAAGCATGGCCAGCCGTAGCAAAATGCTTGTTGAAATTCTCGATTATTGTAGATTTATCGGTGGTGACAGTGTTTCCTAGCCTCAGTGCAGTGGGCAGCTGGGAGGAAGTGCTCTTATTCTCCATGGACTTTACAGTGTCCCAAAACTTTTTGGAATTAGTGCTACAGGATGCAAATTTCTGTTTGAAAAAGCTAGCCTTTGCTTTCCAAACTGCTTGTGTATATTGGTTCCTGACTTCCCTGAAAAGTTGCATATCACGGGGGCTATTTGATGCTAATGCAGTACGCCACAGGATGTTTTTGTGCTGGTCAAGGGCAGTCAAGTCTGAGGAGAACCAGGGGCTATATCTGTTCTTAGTTCTGTATTTTTTGAATGGGGCATGCTTATTTAAGATTGATGTGTGCAGGACAGTGATTTAATAGGCTAGTTAGTGTAGTAGGCCTACTGGAATAGATGAATGGGGCTAGTTAGTGTAGTAGGCCTAATGGAATAGATGAATGGGGCTAGTTAGTGTAGTAGGCCTACTGGAATAGATGGATGGGGCTAGTCAGTGTAGTAGCCCTACTGTAATAGATATGAATGGGGCTAGTTAGTGTAGTAGGCCTAATGGAATAGATGGATGGGGCTAGTTAGTGTAGTAGGCCTAATGGAATAGATGAATGGGGCTAGTTAGTGTAGTAGGCCTAATGGAATAGATGGATGGGGCTAGTTAGTGTAGTAGGCCTACTGGAATAGATGGATGGGGCTAGTTAGTGTAGTAGGCCTAATGGAATAGATGAATGGGGCTAGTTAATGTAGTAGGCCTACTGGAATAGATGGATGGGGCTAGTTAGTGTAGTAGGCCTACTGGAATAGATGAATGGGGCTAGTTAGTGTAGTAGGCCTACTGGAATAGATGGATGGGGCTAGTTAGTGTAGTAGGCCTAATGGAATAGATGGATGGGGCTAGTTAGTGTAGTAGGCCTACTGGAATAGATGGATGGGGCTAGTTAGTGTAGTAGGCCTAATGGAATAGATGGATGGGGCTAGTTAGTGTAGTAGGCCTAATGGAATAGCTGGATGGGGCTAGTTAGTGTAGTAGGCCTAATGGAATAGATGGATGGGGCTAGTTAGTGTAGTAGGCCTAATGGAATAGATGGATGGGGCTAGTTAGTGTAGTAGGCCTAATGGAATAGATGGATGGGGCTAGTTAGTGTAGTAGGCCTAATGGAATAGATGGATGGGGATA
>NW_028157941.1:0-47500 GCF_964263955.1 Coregonus lavaretus | reverse complement strand
GCGTTAAAAACGCTGACGAAGGCTGTGGCCGAAACGCTTCCATATGCTGACCTCTGCTGCTGCTTACATCCATTAAAACTGCAAAAGGGATTCCAGTGAGTGCGAGTTTTCCTTATTTTCATTATGCATGTGTGAACCCGGCACCCAAAGCCTTTCTGATAGTCCAGTATATACACTACTTGAGTTGAGAGCGCCGATTACTTTTGCTACTATTGTTACTAAGAGTCAGACTGTATACTGCTTCTCTGGTAAGACCATAGAGATATCATATACTGCTTCTCTGGTAAGACCATAGAGATATCATATACTGCTTCTCTGGAAAAGACCATAGAGATATCATATACTGCTTCTCTGGTAAGACCATAGAGATATCATATACTGCTTCTCTGGTAAGACCATAGAGATATCATATACTGCTTCTCTGGAAAAGACCATAGAGATATCATATACTGCTTCTCTGGTAAGACCATAGAGATATCATATACTGCTTCTCTGGTAAGACCATAGATATATCATATACTGCTTCTCTGGTAAGACCATAGAGATATCATATACTGCTTCTCTGGTAAGACCATAGAGATATCATATACTGCTTCTCTGGAAAAGACCATAGAGATATCATATACTGCTTCTCTGGTAAGACCATAGAGATATCATATACTGCTTCTCTGGTAAGACCATAGAGATATCACATACTGCTTCTCTGGTAAGATGATAACCCTGTTACAGATTTACAACAGAGCTAAGCTAACACAACCTGCTTCTCTGGCAAGACCATAGAGATCTGTAATGTAGAATGTCATGTGTGTTGTCCATTTTCCATCAGAGTAATCTTTTAGTTCATCTTAACTCCTCAGCAGCAACCTGCAAATCCACAACAAACGGAACATGTTGAGATTGTCAATTATTATCTACGTTAAACACCAAAACAGCATGTTTTTAATGTGGATAAAACACTGTCACAGTCTCAAATCAGAGTGCACAATCTCAGCTAATTGCTGTTGTTTTATAACTAATGACATAACAGCTGTCATCTCTCCAGGGTTGTGGTTCTCCGTCTGTGATAGAGACAGAGAGGAAGTACTGTATCGTTACGCCTCTGTTAGTTTATTTCACCTAGTGTTGTACTGTATCAAGAGAAGACTGTAACCTGGTTCACAATGGAGAGGAGAGGAGAGGAGAGGAGAGGAGAGGAGAGGAGAGGAGAGGAGAGGAGAGGAGAGGAGAGGAGAGGAGAGGAGAGGAGAGGAGAGGAGAGGAGAGGAGAGGAGAGGAGAGGAGAGGAGAGGAGAGGAGAGGAGAGGAGAGGAGAGGAGAGGAAGAGGAGGAGGAGGAAGAGAGGAGGGAAGAGAAGAGAGGAGGGAAGAGAAGAGAAGAGAGGAGGGAAGAGGAGAGGAGAGGAGAGGAGAGGAGAGGAGAGGAGAGGAGAGGAGAGGAGAGGAGAGGAGAGGAGAGGAGAGGAGAGGAGATTAGAGAAAGACAGGAAGAGAGGAGGAGGAGTTCAGTTCTTTGGGCCTCAGCTGTATTCATGCTTGATTACACCCAGATAATAATGTTATGGTGAAGCCCTGCGGTGGAGGAAGACAGAACACATTCACTAACGAACATAGAAGACTTGGGATGTGTCCCAAATGGAATCGTATTGCCCATAGGGCCCTGGGCAAAGGTAGTGCGCTATGTAGGAAATAGGGAACCATTTGTTACGGCGTTATTGTGAGAAGTGCCCAGCGGTAGGATTTTAACAGTGAGGAGGCTGATGAAGTAGATGGACTTTCCTTGCCCAGAGCGGGGGGGGGGCTTTTTATATAGCAACTGTGAAGATAATACCAGGCGCCAAAAATACAATCATTACAAAATAACAAAAATAACAAAAACATGGCGTTTACTGCGGAGTTGATGGATGGTGGTGGGGTGGAGTCTCTATATGTTGTCTCTAATATGCCTCTCCCGCTATCTCTTACTGGTCCTGACAATACTGAGCTGTGCCCTAGACCTGAAGCTGTCCATGGTTCTGCTGGGGGTACTGGCAGTCCAAAACTGAACATGGCCGTCCTGATTCCCATGTTCCTGCTCTACAAACGGACTCTTCTGAAATGGGAGGACACACCCTCCAACCGCCGAGCAGCTCAGTGGAGGTCGGTTTTTCAGGTGATGATGCTCATTCTTCTGTTCTACCTGTGTAGGCCTACTTCAGTGCAATGTCGGCACTCTGGTCAGGTCAAATATCAGCTAAGCTCCTCTTTTTTGTAATGCCTGATAACTTTCAGCCTGGTTGTACATCAGCAAAACACCATTACATTTACATTTTTCACCTAGTCGGCTCGGGGATTAGAACCAGCGACCTTTCGGTTACTGGCACAACGCTCAACGCTCTTACCCACTAAGCTACCTGCCGCCCAGAGGTCAAAGACACCAGTGTCTTTGTTGAAATGCATTGGACAGCCTTCATTTCAAGGGAAGTGGTACATCCATAACTTGTTTAGTGCTTTTCCAAGGAGAAGGGAGGAAATGCGACGATTGACCTCTGACCTCTGTCACATAAGGCTCAGGGACAGCCCCCCCCTCTATTGGCATGTCGACCTCCAGCACCTCCACTAGGGACCGTTGGCTCCACCTGGCCCAGCCTCGCCAACGGATTCGTGGCCGGGTAGGCATCTGCCCAGCGCTGCCGCGGCTATTGGGAAGTCCTTGATGATGCACTCAACGAGCTCAGCAGCCGCCCAGATCCGGTCGTCCTCGCCAGTTTAGCCAGCACCACCAGTAGTTAGCAGCGTCCTGCAACTCAATCTGCCACATTGCTGACCTCCATCTTGTAGGAATTTGCCTGCACTCCTCACTGTGACTGGGTTTTCAGGAATTTCTGCCATCATTATTTGGGTGAATAATAATGATGAAACTTTTATTTTGCCAGAGCGAGGCTTTTTATTAGCAACCGTGGAGATAATGCCATGCGCCACAAAAAAATACAATCATTACAAAATAACAAAACCGGTCAAAGAGCAACAAAGAACATACCTCTATCAAAAGGAACGCACGGCTTCAATCATACCTGGACCCGGCAGCATGCCGTCCTTAACCTGTATGTCTCTGTCTAACAAAGAAATGACATGCTTTCTTGTAGCAATACTCATTACCCAGAATGCATCACAAACCATACCAATTATCTAATTGACAATCAACTTCAATAAAGGTATGAAAAAGATATTCAAACACATTCAGGTAATATATTCCACATGATAAATATCCCCACATCAATAACAGTCAATACATGTGCTTCTCATAATAAATGGGAGTTAATAAATGTCTGGACATATATAATCAGGCAAGACTTTAGCTTATGTGACAGGATAATAAAATAATGTCACACTTATAAAGGATACAGCCTGCTACTCTCTATAAAGGATACAGCCTGCTACTCTCTATAAAGGATACAGCCTGCTACTCTCTATAAAGGATACAGCCTGCTACTCTCTATAAAGGATACAGCCTGCTACTCTCTATAAAGGATACAGCCTGCTACTCTCTATAAAGAATACAGCCTGCTACTTTCTATAAAGGATACAGCCTGCTACTTTCTATAAAGGATACAGCCTGCTACTCTCTATAAAGGATACAGCCTGCTACTCTCTATAAAGGATACAGCCTGCTACTCTCTATAAAGGATACAGCCTGCTACTCTCTATAAAGGATACAGCCTGCTACTCTCTATAAAGGATACAGCCTGCTACTCTCTATAAAGGATACAGCCTGCTACTCTCTATAAAGGATACAGCCTGCTACTCTCTATAAAGGAATACAGCCTGCTACTCTCTATAAAGGAATACAGCCTGCTACTCTCTATAAAGGATACAGCCTGCTACTCTCTATAAAGGATACAGCCTGCTACTCTCTATAAAGGATACAGCCTGCTACTCTCTATAAAGGATACAGCCTGCTACTCTCTATAAAGAATACAGCCTGCTACTTTCTATAAAGGATACAGCCTGCTACTTTCTATAAAGGATACAGCCTGCTACTTTCTATAAAGGATACAGCCTGCTACTCTCATAAAGGATACAGCCTGCTACTCTCTATAAAGGATACAGCCTGCTACTCTCTATAAAGGATACAGCCTGCTACTCTCTATAAAGGATACAGCCTGCTACTCTCTATAAAGGATACAGCCTGCTACTCTCTATAAAGGATACAGCCTGCTACTCTCTATAAAGGATACAGCCTGCTACTCTCTATAAAGGATACAGCCTGCTACTCTCTATAAAGGATACAGCCTGCTACTCTCTATAAAGGATACAGCCTGCTACTCTCTATAAAGGATACAGCCTGCTACTCTCATAAAGGATACAGCCTGCTACTCTCTATAAAGGATACAGCCTGCTACTCTCTATAAAGGATACAGCCTGCTACTCTCTATACAGGAATACAGCCTGCTACTCTCTATAAAGGATACAGCCTGCTACTCTCTATAAAGGATACAGCCTGCTACTCTCATGAAGGATACAGCCTGCTACTCTCTATAAAGAATACAGCCTGCTACTCTCTATAAAGGATACAGCCTGCTACTCTCTATAAAGGATACAGCCTGCTACTCTCTATAAAGGATACAGCCTGCTACTCTCTATAAAGGATAGAGCTTGCTACTCTCTATAAAGGATACAGCCTGCTACTCTCTATAAAGGATACAGCCTGCTACTCTCATGAAGGATACAGCCTGCTACTCTCTATAAAGAATACAGCCTGCTACTCTCTATAAAGGATACAGCCTGCTACTCTCTATAAAGGATACAGCCTGCTACTCTCTATAAAGGATACAGCCTGCTACTCTCTATAAAGGATACAGCCTGCTACTTTCTATAAAGGATACAGCCTGCTACTCTCTATAAAGGAATACAGCCTGCTACTCTCTATAAAGGATACAGCCTGCTACTCTCATAAAGGATACAGCCTGCTACTCTCTATAAAGGATACAGCCTGCTACTCTCTATAAAGAATACAGCCTGCTACTCTCTATAAAGGATACAGCCTGCTACTCTCTATAAAGGATACAGCCTGCTACTCTCTATAAAGGATACAGCCTGCTACTCTCTATAAAGGAATACAGCCTGCTACTCTCTATAAAGGATACAGCCTGCTACTCTCTATAAAGGATACAGCCTGCTACTCTCATGAAGGATACAGCCTGCTACTCTCTATAAAGAATACAGCCTGCTACTCTCTATAAAGGATAGAGCTTGCTACTCTCTATAAAGGATACAGCCTGCTACTCTCTATAAAGGATACAGCCTGCTACTCTCTATAAAGGATACAGCCTGCTACTCTCTATAAAGGATACAGCCTGCTACTCTCTATAAAGGATACAGCCTGCTGCTCTCAATAAAGGATACAGCCTGCTACTCTCTTTAAAGGATAGAGCTTGCTACTCTCTATAAAGGATACAGCCTGCTACTCTCTATAAAGGATACAGCCTGCTATTCTCATGAAGGATACAGCCTGCTACTCTCTATAAAGAATACAGCCTGCTACTCTCTATAAAGGATACAGCCTGCTACTCTCTATAAAGGATACAGCCTGCTACTCTCTATAAAGGATACAGCCTGCTACTCTCTATAAAGGATACAGCCTGCTACTCTCTATAAAGGATACAGCCTGCTACTCTCATAAAGGATACAGCCTGCTACTCTCTATAAAGGATAGAGCTTGCTACTCTCTATAAAGGATACAGCATGCTACTCTCTATAAAGGATACAGCCTGCTACTCTCATGAAGGATACAGCCTGCTACTCTCTATAAAGGATACAGCCTGCTACTCTCTATAAAGGATACAGCCTGATACTCTCTATAAAGGATACAGCCTGCTACTCTCTATAAAGAATACAGCCTGCTACTCTCTATAAAGGATACAGCCTGCTACTCTCTATAAAGGATACAGCCTGCTACTCTCTATAAAGGATACAGCATTCTACTCTCTATAAAGGATACAGCCTGCTACTTTCTATAAAGGATACAGCCTGCTACTCTCTATAAAGGATACAGCCTGCTACTTTCTATAAAGGATACAGCCTGCTACTCTCTATAAAGGAATACAGCCTGCTACTCTCTATAAAGGATACAGCCTGCTACTCTCATAAAGGATACAGCCTGCTACTCTCTATAAAGGATACAGCCTGCTACTCTCTATAAAGGATACAGCCTGCTACTCTCTATAAAGGATACAGCCTGCTACTCTCTATAAAGGATACAGCCTGCTACTCTCTATAAAGGATACAGCCTGCTACTCTCATAAAGGATACAGCCTGCTACTCTCTATAAAGGATACAGCCTGCTACTCTCTATAAAGGATACAGCCTGCTACTCTCTATAAAGGATACAGCCTGCTACTCTCTATAAAGGATACAGCCTGCTACTCTCATGAAGGATACAGCCTGCTACTCTCTATAAAGAATACAGCCTGCTACTCTCTATAAAGGATACAGCCTGCTACTCTCTATAAAGGATACAGCCTGCTACTCTCTATAAAGGATACAGCCTGCTACTCTCATAAAGGATACAGCCTGCTACTCTCTATAAAGGATACAGCCTGCTACTCTCTATAAAGGATACAGCCTGCTACTCTCTATAAAGGATACAGCCTGCTACTCTCTATAAAGGATACAGCCTGCTACTCTCATAAACGATACAGCCTGCTACTCTCTATAAAGAATACAGCCTGCTACTCTCTATAAAGGATACAGCCTGCTACTCTCTATAAAGGATAGAGCTTGCTACTCTCTATAAAGGATACAGCATGCTACTCTCTATAAAGGATACAGCCTGCTACTCTCATGAAGGATACAGCCTGCTACTCTCTATAAAGAATACAGCCTGCTACTCTCTATAAAGGATACAGCCTGCTACTCTCTATAAAGGATACAGCCTGCTACTCTCATGAAGGATACAGCCTGATACTCTCTATAAAGAATACAGCCTGCTACTCTCTATAAAGGATACAGCCTGCTACTCTCTATAAAGGAATACAGCCTGCTACTCTCTATAAAGGATACAGCCTGCTACTCTCATAAAGGATACAGCCTGCTACTCTCTATAAAGGATACAGCCTGCTACTCTCTATAAAGGATACAGCCTGCTACTCTCTATAAAGGATACAGCCTGCTACTCTCTATAAAGGATACAGCCTGCTACTCTCTATAAAGGATACAGCCTGCTACTCTCTATAAAGGATACAGCCTGCTACTCTCATAAAGGATACAGCCTGCTACTCTCTATAAAGGATACAGCCTGCTACTCTCTATAAAGGATACAGCCTGCTACTCTCTATAAAGGATACAGCCTGCTACTCTCTATAAAGGATACAGCCTGCTACTCTCTATAAAGGATACAGCCTGCTACTCTCTATAAAGGATACAGCCTGCTACTCTCTATAAAGGATACAGCCTGCTACTCTCTATAAAGGATACAGCCTGCTACTCTCTATAAAGGATACAGCCTGCTACTTTCTATAAAGGATACAGCCTGCTACTCTCTATAAAGGATACAGCCTGCTACTCTCTATAAAGGATACAGCCTGCTACTCTCTATAAAGGATACAGCCTGCTACTCTCATGAAGGATACAGCCTGCTACTCTCTATAAAGAATACAGCCTGCTACTCTCTATAAAGGATACAGCCTGCTACTCTCTATAAAGGATACAGCCTGCTACTCTCTATAAAGGATACAGCCTGCTACTCTCATAAAGGATACAGCCTGCTACTCTCTATAAAGGATACAGCCTGCTACTCTCTATAAAGGATACAGCCTGCTACTCTCTATAAAGGATACAGCCTGCTACTCTCTATAAAGGATACAGCCTGCTACTCTCATAAACGATACAGCCTGCTACTCTCTATAAAGAATACAGCCTGCTACTCTCTATAAAGGATACAGCCTGCTACTCTCTATAAAGGATACAGCCTGCTACTCTCTATAAAGGATACAGCCTGCTACTCTCTATAAAGGATACAGCCTGCTACTCTCTATAAAGGATACAGCCTGTTACTCTCTATAAAGGATACAGCCTGCTACTCTCTATAAAGGATACAGCCTGCTACTCTCTATAAAGGATACAGCCTGCTACTCTCTATAAAGGATACAGCCTGCTACTCTCTATAAAGGATACAGTCTGCTACTCTCTATAAAGGATACAGCCTGCTACTCTCTATAAAGGATACAGCCTGCTACTCTCTATAAAGGATACAGCCTGCTACTCTTTATAAAGGATACAGCCTGCTACTCTCTATAAAGGATACAGCCTGCTACTCTCTATAAAGGAATACAGCCTGCTACTCTCTATAAAGGATACAGCCTGCTACTCTCATAAAGGATACAGCCTGCTACTCTCTATAAAGGATAGAGCTTGCTACTCTCTATAAAGGATACAGCATGCTACTCTCTATAAAGGATACAGCCTGCTACTCTCATGAAGGATACAGCCTGCTACTCTCTATAAAGAATACAGCCTGCTACTCTCTATAAAGGATACAGCCTGCTACTCTCTATAAAGGATACAGCCTGCTACTCTCTATAAAGGATACAGCCTGCTACTCTCTATAAAGGATACAGCCTGCTACTCTCATGAAGGATACAGCCTGCTACTCTCTATAAAGAATACAGCCTGCTACTCTCTATAAAGGATACTGCCTGCTACTCTCTATAAAGGATACAGCCTGCTACTCTCATGAAGGATACAGCCTGATACTCTCTATAAAGAATACAGCCTGCTACTCTCTATAAAGGATACAGCCTGCTACTCTCTATAAAGGATACAGCCTGCTACTCTCTATAAAGGATACCGCCTGCTACTCTCATAAAGGATACAGCCTGCTACTCTCTATAAAGGATACAGCCTGCTACTCTCTATAAAGGATACAGCCTGCTACTCTCTATAAAGGATACAGCCTGCTACTCTCTATAAAGGATACAGCCTGCTACTCTCTATAAAGGATACCGCCTGCTACTCTCTATAAAGGATACAGCCTGCTACTCTCTATAAAGGATACAGCCTGCTACTCTCTATAAAGGATACAGCCTGCTACTCTCTATAAAGGATACAGCCTGCTACTCTCATAAAGGATACAGCCTGCTACTCTCTATAAAGGATACAGCCTGCTACTCTCTATAAAGGATACAGCCTGCTACTCTCTATAAAGGATACAGCCTGCTACTCTCTATAAAGGATACAGCCTGCTACTCTCTATAAAGGATACAGCCTGCTACTCTCTATAAAGGATACAGCATGCTACTCTCTATAAAGGATACAGCCTGCTACTCTCTATAAAGGATACAGCCTGCTACTCTCTATAAAGGATACAGCCTGCTCTGTAGCAGGCTGTATCCTTCATAAGAGTAGCAGGCTGTATCCTATAAGTGGTTCTCTACATAACTGCCATCCCTCCTCTCTCTCTCTCTCTCTCTCTCTCTCTCTCTCTCTCTCTCTCTCTCCCCATCTCTCTCTCTCTCTCTCTCTCTCTCTCTCTCTCTCTCTCTCTCTCTCTCTCTCTCCCTTAATAAGCGCTCTTTTGACTGTTCGTTATTTAAAGGAATAACTGCTATAAAATATAAGCTTCAGGGTTCATTGTTACAAAGGATTAGCATAACCAGGTCAACTCAGCTGTAGCAGATATCGACTTATTATTCAACCTCCTTCTCCCAACCCACTCGGCACTGCGGAGTATAGCTTTTCCGCTTTTCTCTTTCTGGATTTCACTTTTTCTCTTCTCTCTCTCATCTCTCGCCAGTGGCCTGTCTCTTTAGCTCTCAGCATGACTGTAAAGGCAGGTCAGAGAGAGTCAATGACTGCATCCCAAATGGCACCCTATTCCCTATATAGTGCACTACGTTTGAGCAGGGCCCTATGGGCTTAATGTTTGGCTCAACCTAGTTATAAAAAGATTGGCTAGTCAGACCATTACTACTGTTTCAGCCGGCTGATAGCCGATGTTACGTAGGTAGTGTAAAGCGGATTTTAAACCCAACCTTTACTTGGCGATACTTCCTCAATTCCTGAGTTGGAAGACGACGCATGTTCGTTCGAATTTGAAAATGCTCCTTTATTAAATAAAAATTCAACAATGTGTATGCTGCCATCTTGTCTATTTAAAATCTTATCTCATTGATTGAGACAGGTGGGTCTCCACCCCAATGTGCTGCATGTCATGAGCGCAACTCAGAAATGAAGCGTTGGTTGAATGCCACTCACCTGTCTTGACCAATGAGAAGAATGAAGCATTGTGTTGAATGCCACTGACCTGTCTTGACCAATGAGAAGAATGAAGCATTGTGTTGAATGCCACTGACCTGTCTTGACCAATGAGAAGAATGAAGCATTGTGTTGAATGACACTCACCTGTCTTGACCAATGAGAAGATCTGAAATAGACAAGATGGTGGCGTATACATTGTTGGGATTACTTCATGAAGCAAAAATAATATTTAATTTAATAAAATACAATTTTCAAACAAACCACCTTCAACTAGACATGGAAGTTTAGAAAATATGTGTTGTCTTCCAACTCCGGAATTGAGGAAGTATCGCCAAGTAAAGGTTGGTCTAAAATCCTCTGTGCTACGCTTTACACTACCAAAGTAACAACAGCTATCAGCCGGCTGGAACAGTAGTAATGGTCTGACTAGCCAATCTTTTTATAACTAGGCTCAGTTATCATCTTCATGCTCTCTGTCTGTCCTGCAGGCTCTAACCTGTCTGTCTGTCCTGCAGGCTCTAATCTGTCTGTCTGTCCTGCAGGCTCTAATCTGTCTGTCTGTCCTGCAGGCTCTAATCTGTCTGTCTGTCCTGCAGGCTCTAATCTGTCTGTCCTGCAGGCTCTAACCTGTCTGTCTGTCCTGCAGGCTCTAACCTGTCTGTCTGTCCTGCAGGCTCTAACCTGTCTGTCTGTCCTGCAGGCTCTAACCTGTCTGTCTGTCTCCTGTCTCCTATCTCTCTCTCTCCTCTCCAGGTTACCGTTGTTTCAAGGCGGTGATGTTCTCTAACCTGTCTCCTGTCTCTCTCTCTCTCCTCTCTAGGTTACCGTTGTTTCAAGGTGGTGATGTTCTCTAACCTGTCTCCTGTCTCTCTCTCTCTCTCCTGTCCTCTTCTCAGGCTACCGTTGTTTCAAGGCGGTGATGTTCTCTAACCTGTCTCCTGTCTCTCTCTCTCTCCTCTCCAGGTTACTGTTGTTTCAAGGCGGTGATGTTCTCTAACCTGTCTCCTGTCTCTCTCTCTCTCCTCTCTAGGTTACCGTTGTTTCAAGGTGGTGATGTTCTCTAACCTGTCTCCTGTCTCTCTCTCTCTCTCCTGTCCTCTTCTCAGGTTACCGTTGTTTCAAGGCGGTGATGTTCTCTAACCTGTCTCCTGTCTCTCTCTCTCTCCTCTCTAGGTTACCGTTGTTTCAAGGTGGTGATGTTCTCTAACCTGTCTCCTGTCTCTCTCTCTCTCTCCTGTCCTCTTCTCAGGCTACCGTTGTTTCAAGGCGGTGATGTTCTCTAACCTGTCTCCTGTCTCTCTCTCTCTCCTCTCAGGCTACCGTTGTTTCAAGGTGGTGATGTTCTCTAACCTGTCTCCTGTCTCTCTCTCTCTCTCCTGTCCTCTTCTCAGGTTACCGTTGTTTCAAGGCGGTGATGTTCTCTAACCTGTCTCCTGTCTCTCTCTCTCTCCTCTCAGGCTACCGTTGTTTCAAGGCGGTGATGTTCTCTAACCTGTCTCCTGTCTCTCTCTCTCTCTCTCTCCTGTCCTCCTCTCAGGCTACCGTTGTTTCAAGGCGGTGATGTTCTCTAACCTGTCTCCTGTCTCTCTCTCTCTCCTCTCTAGGTTACCGTTGTTTCAAGGCGGTGATGTTCTCTAACCTGTCTCCTGTCTCTCTCTCTCTCCTCTCTAGGTTACCGTTGTTTCAAGGTGGTGATGTTCTCTAACCTGTCTCCTGTCTCTCTCTCTCTCCTCTCAGGCTACCGTTGTTTCAAGGTGGTGATGTTCTCTAACCTGTCTCCTGTCTCTCTCTCTCTCTCCTGTCCTCTTCTCAGGTTACCGTTGTTTCAAGGCGGTGATGTTCTCTAACCTGTCTCCTGTCTCTCTCTCTCTCCTCTCAGGCTACCGTTGTTTCAAGGCGGTGATGTTCTCTAACCTGTCTCCTGTCTCTCTCTCTCTCTCTCTCTCCTGTCCTCCTCTCAGGCTACCGTTGTTTCAAGGCGGTGATGTTCCTAACAGGCTTGATGTTAGGCTCCGTCGTCATCTTTCTGCTGTGTTATAAGGAGCGTGTCTTGGACACCCAGCTGAGTGTGGAGGCCTCGGTGGGCATCGGCCTGGGCATCGGTACCCTCTGTGGCTTGGTCACCATGCTGGTGCGCTCTGTGGGACTCTTCATGGTGGGGCTGCTGCTGGGATTACTGCTGGGTATCGCCTCACTTGTAAGAATTATTTTGAATAATAATAATAATAATAATAATAATAATAGATTTAGATTAGATTTAGATCTATAAAGTTCAGGGTCATATTCATCAAGCATCTCAGAATAGGAGTGCTGATCTAGGATTATATTGTTCCTTATGATCTAAAAGGCTAAACTGATCCTAGATCACCACTCCTTCTCTGATATGCTTTATGAATATGGGCCCTGTTGCCTAGTTTGTGATAAACGTCCATATCCCGTAACCACACAAATCTATTTTTTATACACTCTGTGTACACTGAGTTAACGTGAATGCAGTGAGTGTACAAAACATTGGGAACACCTGCTCTTTCCATGACATAGTCTGACCAGGTGAATCCAGGTGAAAGCTATGATCCCTTATTGATGCCACTTGTTAAATCCACTTCAGTCAGTGTAGATGAAGGGGGAGGAGACAGGTTAAAGAAGGATTTTTAATCCTTGAGACAATTGAGACATGGATTGTGTACGTGTGCCATTCAGAGGGTGAATGGGCAAGACAAAAGATTTAAGTGCCTTTGAACGGGGTATGGTAGTAGGTGCCAGGTGCACCGGGTTGAGTGTGTCAAGAACTACAACACTGCTGGGTTTTTCACGTTCAACAGTTTCCCGTGTGTTTCAAGAATGGTCCACCACCCAAAGGACATCCAGCCAATTTGACACAACTGTGGGAAGCATCGGAGTCAACATGGGCCAGCATCCCTGTGGAATGCTTTTGACACCTTGTAGAATCCATGCCCCGATGAATTGATGCTGTTCGGAGGGCAAAAGGGGGGTGCAACTCAATATTAGGAAGGTGTTCCTAATAATAACGTGAATGTTATGTTCACGTTAACCCTGCTTGCATACCAAGTTTCCTTATGGGGACAATAAAGTTAATTTGATTGATTGATTGATTGATTGAATCCCCATGCAGGTAGTGATGGAGGAATTCCACCACCCCCGGACGGTGTGGCTGCCCCTGGGGGTGTTGTTGGGGTCAGGCATGCTGTTCGCTGTCCTCACCCTCCAATGGCAGCGCTTCTTCACCACCCTCTCCACCGCTGTGTTTGGTTCCGCTGTCATCACCGTCACTGTGGACTACTTCCTCGAGCTGTTCGCTCTGGTCAGGTATGTTGGTGCTGTAGTTAGTGCTCTCTCCTCTCCTCACCCCTCACCTCCTCACCCCTCACCTCTCCTCACCCCTCACCTCCTCACCCCTCCTCTCCTCACCCCTCACCCCCTCACCCCTCACCCCTCCTCTCCTCACCCCTCACCTCCTCACCCCTCCTCTCCTCACCCCTCACCCCCTCACCCCTCCTCTCCTCACCCCTCACCTCCTCACCCCTCCTCTCCTCACCCCTCACCCCCTCACCCCCTCACCCCTCCTCTCCTCACCCCTCACCCCCTCACCCCTCCTCTCCTCACCTCCTCACCCCTCACCCCGTCACCCCTCCTCTCCTCACCCCTCACCTCCTCACCCCTCCTCTCCTCACCCCTCACCCCCTCACCCCTCCTCTCCTCACCCCTCCTCTCCTCACCCCTCACCTCCTCACCCCTCACCCCCTCACCCCTCCTCTCCTCACCCCTCACCTCCTCACCCCTCCTCTCCTCACCCCTCACCTCCTCACCCCTCACCCCCTCACCCCTCCTCTCCTCACCCCTCACCTCCTCACCCCTCCTCTCCTCACCCCTCACCCCCTCACCCCTCCTCTCCTCACCCCTCACCTCCTCACCCCTCACCCCCTCACCCCTCCTCTCCTCACCCCTCACCTCCTCACCCCTCCTCTCCTCACCTCCTCACCCCTCACCCCCTCACCCCTCCTCTCCTCACCCCTCCTCTCCTCACCCATCACCTCCTCACCCTTCCTCTCCTCACCCCCTCACCCCTCACCTCCTCACCCCTCCTCTCCTCACCCATCACCTCCTCACCCTTCCTCTCCTCACCCCCTTACCCCTCACCTCCTCACCCCTCACCTCCTCACCCCTCCTCTCCTCACCCTTCCTCTCCTCACCCCTCACCCCTCACCTCCTCACCCCTCCTCTCCTCACCCTTCCTCTCCTCACCCCTCACCCCTCACCTCCTCACCCCTCCTCTCCTCACCCCTCACCTCCTCACCCCTCCTCTCCTCACCCCTCACCTCCTCACCCCTCACCTCCTCACCCCTCCTCTCCTCACCCCACACCTCTCCTCACCCCTCACCTCTCCTCCTCTTCTCTCGTCTCCTCTGTGGCTCAGTTGGTAGAGCGTGGTGCTTCCAACGCCAGGATCGTGGGGCCACCCATATGAAATTCGATTTCCACGGTGGCCACCCGTATGAAAATGTATGCAAATGTATGCAAATGTAGGCACGCACTACTGTAAGTGGCTTTGGGAAAAAACTGTCTAAAGAGCATAGATTATACTGTCTGTGGTGTGGTGGTGCTCTAACCAAGATTTCAGAAGTTGTCTAGACCGCTGAAGGAGTCTGCTTAGTCCTAGGATTGTGAAAGAATGTTCAGCTTTTGAAGGGAATTAAACTGCCGTCCTGAACCTTCTTTTACAATTATAGGCAAGTGCATATTATAAACCGGGTAGCTTGAGTCCCTGATGCTGATTGGCTGACACAGCATTTCAACCCTGTGTATATCAGACAATATACCACGGGTATGACGCAAAAATACATACTGTTCTATTTATGTTGGTATCCAGTTTAAAATAGCAATAAGGCAGCTCAGGGGTTTGGCCAACATACACCCCCTCTTACTCCTTGACTATATGATATTACAGATACATATTGGAGAGGATCAAGGTGGCTCCGCCCCGTCCTCTCTGCTGGTTCACCTGGGTCATCATGGGGGTGTGGCCTGTCCTGGCATTGCTGGGGGTCCTCATCCAATGGAAGGTCACCGCCGAGGGATATTCACACACTGAGGGTGAGTCTGATCCCTGACCTTTAACCCTAACAGAGGGATACTCCCACACTGAGGGTGAGTCTGATCCCTAACCTTTAACCCTAACCCTAACAGAGGAATATTCACACACTGAGGGTGAGTCTGATCCCTGACCTTTAACCCTAACCCTAACAGAGGGATACTCACACACTGAGGGTGAGTCTGATCCCTGACCTTTAACCCTAACAGAGGGATACTCCCACACTGAGGGTGAATCTGATCCCTGACCTTTAACCCTAACAGAGGGATACTCCCACACTGAGGGTGTCTGATCCCTGACCTTTAACCCTAACAGAGGGATACTCCCACACTGAGGGTGAGTCTGATCCCTGACCTTTAACCCTAACAGAGGGATACTCCCACACTGAGGGTGAGTCTGATCCCTGACCTTTAACCCTAACAGAGGGATACTCCCACACTGAGGGTGAGTGATAGATCTGTTGGTGCAGTCTTGCCAGCTGTGGTCATTGTCATACCAAGTTTGAACCTAGTCATGATTAAAGTATCTGTCCAGTGTTTCCAGATTTCCATGAAATATGACCTATAATTACTTACAATATGAGTGAAAGACTTTTCCTTCCAAAAAATGGTAATTAATATGTTAAAAAGCAGCTTTTCTCTGTTGGAATGGTGTGCGCGTACCCCAACAACAGAATTGTATGCGCGTATATCGGTCATAAAAAATCTTAATGCGAGTAGACCGCTGATTGGCCAGCTCATCCTCCTCTAGACCGCTGATTGGCCAGCTCATCCTCCTCTAGACCGCTGATTGGCCAACTCATCCTCCTCTAGACCGCTGATTGGCCAGCTCATCCTCCTCTAGACCGCTGATTGGCCAGCTCATCCTCCTCTAGACCGCTGATTGGCCAACTCATCCTCCTCTAGACCGCTGATTGGCCAGCTCATCCTCCTCTAGACCGCTGATTGGCCAGCTCATCCTACTCTAGACCACTGATTGGCCAGCTCATCCTACTCAGGAGTAGAACATCCTCTATGAGGAAATAGTATTTTTTAAACGGTCTCTGTGAGATAAAAGTTTGAGGTGGGGTTTTTGAAGTGTTTTTTTTTTCTCCTATTCATGCTATGGCCACAAATACGAGTATAGGATGAGTCAACAACATTATTTGGGTATGAGTTAACAGAATACAAACTTTTAAAAGTGAGTATTTTGACTGGACAGTTACTTTAAGCCAAGTCCAAGACTACAAACCAATGGGGCCAGGACTAGGCTTAATCTGGGTCTAACCGGCCTAAAGTGTGATTATTGTGTGTGGGAGTGTGAGGTTGGAGGTAGGCTAATATACCGCCACAGAATCAGCGATGTCAGAGAATGAGGTTCTACAATATAATGACGCTTTAACAAGAAGTCACACATTATGTGATTAATCTGTGAACATGTGATGGCTTGTGATCAAAGCATGTGCTCTAAATCAAGAGAGGGAAGGAAGCTTTGGTTGTGATGCTGTGGTTGGAATCTGGTGGTTGTCATAGTAACAGCCTGGTGAGGGGGGGCAGAGGGATGAGGGGGCAGCGAGCCGGTGAGGGGGGGGTAAGGGGGGGGGGCAGAGGGGTGAAGGGGCAGTTAGCCGGTGAGGAAGAGAGGAAGAGAGAAGGGTGAGATGGGGTGAAGGGCAGGGAGAGACAACGAGATGCAGCGAGGATGGTTAAGGGGGTGAGGAGGGGTGAGAGGGGGCATAAGGGACTTCATTAGGTGGATATACTGACATATACCTCCCTGGCTGTGAGAGAGCAGCCGATATGACACAAATATCCTCCTGCTGCTGATAATGAACAGGGAACAGTATTATTAGTCCTGCTGCTACTGATAATGAACAGGGAACAGTATTATTAGTCCTGCTGCTGCTGATAATGAACAGGGAACAGTATTATTAGTCCTGCTGCTACTGATAATGAACAGGGAACAGTATTATTAGTCCTGCTGCTGCTGATAATGAACAGGGAACAGTATTATTAGTCCTGATGATAATGTTAATGAACAGGGAACAGTATTATTAGTCCTGATGATGCTGATAATGAACAGGGAACAGTATTATTAGTCCTGATGATAATGATAATGAACAGGGAACAGTATTATTAGTCCTGATGATAATGTTAATGACCAGGGAACAGTATTATTAGTCCTGATGATGCTGATAATGAACAGGGAACAGTATTATTAGTCCTGCTGCTACTGATAATGAACAGGGAACAGTATTATTAGTCCTGATGATAATGTTAATGACCAGGGAACAGTATTATTAGTCCTGCTGCTACTGATAATGAACAGGGAACAGTATTATTTACATTTTTACATTTTACATTTTAGTCATTTAGCAGACGCTCTTATCCAGAGCGACTTACAGGAGCAATTAGGGTTAAGTGCCTTGCTCAAGGGCACATTAACGTCATTTAGCAGACGCTCTTAGCCAGAGCGACTCACAAATTGGTTCCTTTATCCTATCCCAGGTATTCCTTAAAGAGGTGGGGTTTCAAATGTCTCCGGAAGGTGGTGAGTGACTCCGCTGTCCTGGCGTCGTGAGGGAGCTTGTTCCACCATTGGGGTGCCAGAGCAGCGAACAGTTTTGACTGGGCTGAGCGGGAACTATGCTTCCGCAGAGGAAGGGGAGCCAGCAGGCCAGAGGTGGATGAGCGCAATGCCCTCGTTTGGGTGTAGGGACTGATCAGAGCCTGAAGGTACAGAGGTGCCGTTCCCCTCACTGCTCCATAGGCAAGCACCATGGTCTTGTAGCGGATGCGAGCTTCAACTGGAAGCCAGTGGAGTGTGCGGAGGAGGGGGGTGACGTGAGAGAACTTGGGAAGGTTGAACACCAGGCGGGCTGCGGCATTCTGGATGAGTTGTAGGGGTTTAATGGCACAGGCAGGGAGGCCAGCCAACAGCGAGTTGCAGTAGTCCAGACGGGAGATGACAAGTGCCTGGATTAGGACCTGTGCCGCTTCCTGTGTAAGGCAGGGTCGTACTCTCCGAATGTTGTAGAGCATGAACCTGCAGGAGCGGGTCACCGCCTTGATGTTGGCGGAGAACGACAGGGTGTTGTCCAGGGTCACGCCTAGGCTCTTCGCACTCTGGGAGGAGGACACAGCGGAGTTGTCAACCGTGATGGCGAGATCATGGAACGGGCAGTCCTTCCCCGGGAGGAAGAGCAGCTCCGTCTTGCCAGGGTTCAGCTTGAGGTGGTGATCCGTCATCCATACTGATATGTCTGCCAGACATGCAGAGATGCGATTCGCCACCTGGTTATCAGAAGGGGGAAAGGAGAAGATTAGTTGTGTATCGTCAGCGTAGCAATGATAGGAGAGACCATGTGAGGATATGACAGAGCCAAGTGACTTGGTGTATAGGGAGAAAAGGAGAGGGCCTAGAACTGAGCCTTGGGGGACACCAGTGGTGAGAGCACGTGGTGCGGAGACAGCTTCTCGCCACGCCACTTGGTAGGAGCGACCGGTCAGGTAGGACGCAATCCAGGAGTGAGCCGCGCCGGAGATGCCCAGCTCGGAGAGGGTGGAGAGGAGGATCTGATGGTTCACAGTATCAAAGGCAGCAGACAGGTCTAGAAGGACAAGAGCAGAGGAGAGAGAGTTAGCTTTAGCAGTGCGGAGAGTCTCCGTGACACAGAGAAGAGCAGTCTCAGTTGAATGACCAGTCCTGAAACCTGATTGGTTTGGATCAAGAAGGTCATTCTGAGAGAGATAGCAAGAGAGTTGGCTAAAGACGGCACGCTCAATAGTTTTGGAAAGAAAAGAAAGAAGGGATACTGGTCTGTAGTTGTTGACATCAGTGGGGTCGAGTGTTGGTTTTTTGAGAAGGGGAGCAACTCTCGCTCTCTTGAAGACGGAAGGGACATGGCCAGCGGTCAAGGATGAGTTGATCAGCGAGGTGAGGTAGGGGAGAAGGTCACCGGAGATGGTCTGGAGAAGGGAGGAGGGGATGGGGTCAAGCGGGCAGGTTGTTGGGCGGCCTGCAGTCACAAGTCGCAGGATTTTATCTGGAGAGAGAGGGGAGAAAGAAGTCAAAGCATAGGGTAGGGCAGTGTGAGCAGGACCAGCAGTGTCATTAGACTTAACAAACGAGGATCGGATGTCGTCAACCTTCTTTTCAAAGTGGTTGACGAAGTCATCCACAGAGAGAGAGGAGGGGGGGGGGGGGGGGGGGGGATTCAGGAGGGAGGAAAATGTGGCAAAGAGCTTCCTAGGGTTAGAGGCAGATGCTTGGAATTTAGAGTGGTAGAAGGTGGCCTTAGCAGCAGAAACAGATGAAGAAAATGTAGAGAGGATCTCTCTACATAGTCCTGATGATAATGTTAATGACCAGGGAACAGTATTATTAGTCCTGCTGCTACTGATAATGAACAGGGAACAGTATTATTAGTCCTGATGATGATGATAATGAACAGGGAACAGTATTATTAGTCCTGCTGCTGATAATGAACAGGGAACAGTATTATTAGTCCTGATGATGATGATAATGAACAGGGAACAGTATTATTAGTCCTGCTGCTACTGATAATGAACAGGGAACAGTATTATTAGTCCTGATGATGATGATAATGAACAGGGAACAGTATTATTAGTCCTGCTACTGATCATGAACAGGGAACAGTATTATTATTCCTTCTGCTGATAATGAACAGGGAACAGTATTATTAGTCATGCTGCTGATAAGAAGAGAGAACAGTATTATTAGTCCTGCTGCAGTTGATAATGAACAGGGAACAGTATTATTAGTCCTGCTGCTGATAATGAACAGGGAACAGTATTATTAGTCCTGCTGCGTTTGATAATGAACAGGGAACATTATTATTAGTCCTGCTGCGTTTGATAATGAACAGGGAACAGTGTTATTAGTCCTGCTGCTGTTGATAATGAACAGGGAACAGTATTATTAGTCCTGCTGCTGATAATGAACAGGGAACAGTATTATTAGTCCTGCTGCTGCAGATAATGAACGGGGAACATTATTATTAGTCCTGCTGCATTTGATAATGAACAGGGAACAGTATTATTAGTCCTGCTACTGATCATGACCAGGGAACAGTATTATTATTCCTTCTGCTGATAATGAACAGGGAACAGTATTATTATTCCTGCTGCTGATAATGAACAGGGAACAGTATTATTAGTCCTGATGATGATGATAATGAACAGGGAACAGTATTATTAGTCCTGCTGCTACTGATAATGAACAGGGAACAGTATTATTAGTCCTGATGATGATGATAATGAACAGGGAACAGTATTATTAGTCCTGCTACTGATCATGAACAGGGAACAGTATTATTATTCCTTCTGCTGATAATGAACAGGGAACAGTATTATTAGTCATGCTGCTGATAAGAAGAGAGAACAGTATTATTAGTCCTGCTGCAGTTGATAATGAACAGGGAACAGTATTATTAGTCCTGCTGCTGATAATGAACAGGGAACAGTATTATTAGTCCTGCTGCGTTTGATAATGAACAGGGAACATTATTATTAGTCCTGCTGCGTTTGATAATGAACAGGGAACAGTGTTATTAGTCCTGCTGCTGTTGATAATGAACAGGGAACAGTATTATTAGTCCTGCTGCTGATAATGAACAGGGAACAGTATTATTAGTCCTGCTGCTGCAGATAATGAACGGGGAACATTATTATTAGTCCTGCTGCATTTGATAATGAACAGGGAACAGTATTATTAGTCCTGCTACTGATCATGACCAGGGAACAGTATTATTATTCCTTCTGCTGATAATGAACAGGGAACAGTATTATTATTCCTGCTACTGATAATGAACAGGGAACAGTATTATTAGTCCTGCTGCTACTGATAATGAACAGGGAACAGTATTATTAGTCCTGCTGCAGTTGATAATGAACAGGGAACAGTATTATTAGTCCTGATGATGCTGATAATGAACAGGGAACAGTATTATTAGTCCTGCTGCAGTTGATAATGAACAGGGAACAGTATTATTAGTCCTGATGATGCTGATAATGAACAGGGAACAGTATTATTAGTCCTGCTGCTGCTGATAATGAACAGGGAACAGTATTATTAGTCCTGCTGCTGCTGATATTGAACAGGGAACAGTATTATTAGTCCTGATGATGATGATAATGAACAGGGAACAGTATTATTAGTCCTGCTGCTGCTGATAATGAACAGGGAACAGTATTATTAGTCCTGATGATAATGATAATAACCAGGGAACAGTATTATTAGTCCTGCTGCTGATAATGAAGAGGGAACAGTATTATGAGTCCTGCTGCAGTTGATAATGAACAGGGAACAGTATTATTAGTCCTGCTGCTGCTGATAATGAACAGGGAACAGTATTATTAGTCCTGATGATGCTGATAATGAACAGGGAACAGTAATTTTAGTCCTGCTGCAGTTGATAATGAACAGGGAACAGTTTTATTAGTCCTGCTGCTGATAATGAACAGGGAACAGTATTATTAGTCCTGCTGCTGATAATGAACAGGGAACATTATTATTAGTTCTGCTGCATTTGATAATTAACAGGGAACAGTATTATTAGTCCTGCTGCTACTGATAATGAACAGGGAACAGTATTATTATTCCTGCTGCTGCTGATAATGAACAGGGAACAGTATTATTAGTCCTGCTGCTACTGATAAGGAACAGGGAACAGTATTATTAGTCCGGATGATGCTGATAATGAAAAGGGAACAGTATTATTAGTCCTGCTGCTACTGATAATGAACAGGGAACAGTATTATTATTCCTGCTGCTGCTTTTAATGAACAGGGAACAGTATTATTAGTCCTTATGATGCTGATAATGAACAGGGAACAGTATTATTAGTCCTGCTGCAGTTGATAATGAACAGGGAACAGTATTATTAGTCCTGCTGCAGTTGATAATGAAAAGGGAACCGTATTATTAGTCCTGCTACTACTGATAATGAACATGGAACAGTATTATTAGTCCTGCTGCTGATAATGAACGGGGAACAGTATTATTAGTCCTGCTGCTACTGATAATGAACAGGGAACAGTATTATTAGTACTGCTGCAGTTGATAATGAACAGGGAACATTATTATTAGTCCTGCTGCAGTTGATAATGAACAGGGAACATAATTATCAGTCATATGCTTCATGGGGAGGGTGTCATAACATTTTAGGATTCTGTTTGTGCTGCAGCACAATGTCTGCGTCCCAAATGGTGAAAAGTACTTCATTATGTAGAGAATAGGATGCCATTTGGGACACAACACAATATGTTGTCATTTTCAATATCCCCAGACATCCTGCTGGGTGGATAATTGTGTTTTGAACGATGTGAAAAGAGGGATGCTGTATGAATGATGGAAGAGGAGGTTTTCTTTCTCTGTATGCTGTATGAATGGGGGATGTGCTATTTGTGATGTTGGATGGAAGATGAGGAGGATTCAGACTGTCTACATATTTATCTCTCTGCCTCTGTCTCTTATCCCCCCCCCACTCTCTCTCTCTACCTTTCATCTCTCGATCTCTCTCTCTACCCTCCCTCTCTCATCCTCTCCTCATGTCTCTCTCTCTCCCTCTCTCTCTCTCTCTCTCTCTCTCTCTCTCTACCCTCCCTCTCTCTCTCTCTCTCCCTCTCTCTCTCTCCCTCTCTCTCTCTCTCTCTCTCTCTCTCTCTCTACCCTCCCTCTCTCATCCTCTCCTCCTGTCTCTCTCTTTCCAGTGTTTCTCAGTCGACAGCAGCGGAGGGTCCAGTTGATGAGGATCCAGCAGAAGGAAGAGAGGACGCAGAAAGACGTGAGGATGATGAAGAAGAAGAAGAAGAAGAGACCGAAGCAGCAGCAACAGCAGAAGCAGACGGGGCACCTCCAGCATCAACAGTACCACCGCCCTCCTCCTCCTACCTACCCTCCACCTACCACCACCACCAAACCCCTCCTCCCTGAGCCTTTCACCTACCACAGGAAACCAAACCACACCCGACGCTTCGATGGGGACGGCTCTCGCCTGTAAGACCCTGGCTCTCTGTCTCTCTGCCTGTGTGAGTCCCGAATGGCACCCTTTTCCATAAGGGCCCCTGGCAAAAAAAAGCAGTACACTATAGGGAATAGGGGGGCCATTTGGGATGCAGACAGGCAGAGAGACAGAGACTGTCTGTATCTAATTGCTTGTCTCAACGGCTGTCGATATGTCTGTCAATGTATATTTGTGTCTATTTCAGTGTCTGTAAATGTGTATGTGTGCCTCTCAATATCTTCTGGAAAACTGTACCTGTCTTTATCTATCTTCATCTGTCTTCCTCTCTCTCATCTATGTCAATCACTGTCTGTGTCTCTTGGCTCTGGACAAACACTCTTCCTCCCTCTCCCCTCCCTCCCTCTCTCCCTCTGCCTCCCTCTCTCTCTCTCTCTCCCTCTCTCTCCCTCTCCTTACCTCTACCTCTCCACCTCCCTCTCCCCCTCCCCCCTCTCTCTCTCCCTACCTCTCCCTCTCTCTCACTCCCTCTCCCTCTCTCCCTTTCCCTCTCTCTCCCTCCTTCTCTCTCTCTCCCTCCCTCTCCCTCTCCCTCCCTCCCTCTCTCTCGCTCCCTCCCTCTCCCTCTCTCTCCATCTCTCCCTCTCCCTCTCTCCTTACCTCTCCCTCTCCCTCTCACCATCTCTCTCTCCCTACCTCTCCCTCTCCCTCTCTCTCTCCCTTTCCTTCTCTCCCGCTCTCCCTCTCTCTCTCTCTCTCGCTTTCCTCCCTCTCCCTCTCTCTACATCTCTCCCTCTCCCTCTCTCCTTACCTCTCGCTCTACCCCTCCCTCTCCCTCTCTCTCTCTACCCATCTTTCTCTCCCTACCTCTCCCTCTCTCTCTCCCTTTCCCTCTCTCTCCCTCCCTCCCCTTTCTCTCCCTCCCTCTCCCTCTCTCTCCATCTCTCCCTCTCTCGTCCCTCCCTCCGTCTCCCTCCCTCCCTCTCATCCCTCTCCCTCCCTCTCCCTCTCTCTCTCTCTCTCTCTCTCTCTATCTCTCTCTCTCTCTCTCTCTCTCTCTCTCTCTCTCTCTCTCTCTCTCTCTCTCTCTCTCTCTCTCTCTCTTCTTACCTCTCCCCCTTTCTCTCTCCTCACCTCCCCCTCTCCTCCCCTCCCCTCCTTCTTCCTCTCCCCTCCCTCCCTCCCTCCCTCTCCCCCTCTCTTTCTCTCTCTCCCTACCTCCCCCTCTCTCCCTACCTCCCCCTTCTTCTTTCCCTCTCCCTCCTCAGAGTTACATCTCTAGTTTCAGGGACAGACAGGTGGCCAGACGGGGGTACCCTCACAGCGGCAGGCCCATGGCCAGGCACCACATGGCTGACCGAGACTACGACTGTGGATCCCAAGTACCCCTGACCGCCCCCAATGGACCGGCTGTACGGGTGTGACAATGACAATGCCTTCATATCCTTTGTGTGACAATGACAATGCACCGTAGTGGTCTGGAGTGGTGCTGTCTGTCCATGAATTGTTCAGAAAATGTACTTCAGTGTCTGGTTTGAACGTTAATCTCTGCACCAATGTTTTCTGAGGTGCATATAGAAGTTGATGTCGTCCCTTCCCTTCTCTTACATTCCACCCCGAAAGCATATCAGGGTCCAGATTGAGATTGACCTTTGAACCTTGGACTAATTCATTCTGAGGGGGAAATGAAAGGTTGTTGATGTCCTCCACTCTCCTCTCTTACATTCCATCCTTAAACTGTGGTTTATTTGGGCTGTGGTTCCTACGTCTCAGCTCTTAACGGTGCAAGGAAGCACTGACTGAAGTCTTCAAGACATCTATTTTTGAAGTGTTACACTTTCCCATAAAATGTAGGTCAATACAATACCCACAAGTCATTTTTTTGGGGGCCCCCAAAGTTCTTTGGGAGGTGGTTTAGTTTTTGAAAAAAAAATGAAAAAAATAAAGACTAAAATCACCAGGAATTCAGCAAAACATTTGTTTAATTTAGGAAATGTGTTCATAAGTATTCCCACGAATAAAAAATAAAAAATGATGTGATCGTGTTTCAATGTAATCAAGGCATGAAATGATTATTATTTTCAAAAGCAATTTTATTTTTGGGCTTTAGTTGTGGTCTGTTTGTAATGATTATAATAAAGCTCCGGCTCCTGACCATCCAAAACGTGTCCCGTGGTGGCTGAATCTAGTTGCCTGACCCTGCTGTATAGATTATGAAGTTACCAGCTGGACATCTGGCTTTGAAGGGTTACAACTTAACCTGGAAAGACTTCATACAGTATGTCTTTACAGCTGAGGTGGCCTGCTGAGGGGGCCTGCTGAGGTGGCCTGCTGAGGTGGCCTGCTGAGGTGGCCTGCTGTGACGTGGGCTCAGTGTTGATTTGTTGTTGTGTGCCTACTGCCCTCGTCGACTGATCCTGATTCGCACCAGGCTGTCCATTATTAGCCCCGCCGCTAAGTCTTGTTTTAACCCGTTCATCTCATTATGGCCGTGTTCATTTGAACGGATTTGAAACATGAGGAAGGGATGTTACTTTTAAAGCTACTATATTATTTTTACTTTACTGGTCCTGTGGGGGGGTGTGACAGTCCAAATCACATGCTGTCTCTCCTCTCCTGTCTTTGTAATGCATTTACTCCTACATAGATTGAGTGTTTGTGTCTGAGTGCTGGGAGATTGTCTGTATGCTGTGGGCGGATTGGGATTTTGTAAACTTTCTCACACTCATTGGCTGCTCGCCTCTGGAGATCAGTCTGAACATGAAGATTCATGGGGGGGGAAAAAAACATTACCTGCCATAGAATAAGATACATATGTACCCTCAACAAGTCCATTAGACCCAGTCTGTGCTGTGAAAGGAGAAAGTCTAGGTGGGGTCAGTACCAGTGATGTCTAGGTGGGGTCAGTACCAGTGATGTCTAGGTGGGGTCAGTACCAGTGATGTCTAGGTGGGTCGCTCCCTCTACTTTCAATGCATCTCACCACAGAAAGGTGTGTCTACTGCTTTGACTTGTTTACCCTCTGCTACACCATTACAGGTTTAGGACTGTACCAAGTACACCACTGGTTGGTCCATTACATGTCTCCCCCCCGTGTCAGGTTTAGGGCTGTACCAAGTACACCACTGGTTGGTCCATTACATGTCTCCCCCCCGTGTCAGGTTTAGGACTGTACCAAGTACACCACTGGTTGGTCCATTACATGTCTCCCCCCCGTGTCAGGTTTAGGGCTGTACCAAGTACACCACTGGTTGATCCATTACATGTCTCCCCCCCGTGTCAGGTTTAGGACTGTACCAAGTACACCACTGGTTGGTCCATTACATGTCTCCCCCCCGTGTCAGGTTTAGGACTGTACCAAGTACACCACTGGTTGGTCCATTACATGTCTCCCCCCCGTGTCAGGTTTAGGACTGTACCAAGTACACCACTGGTTGGTCCATTACATGTCTCCCCCCCGTGTCAGGTTTAGGGCTGTACCAAGTACACCACTGGTTGGTCCATTACATGTCTCCCCCCCGTGTCAGGTTTAGGGCTGTACCAAGTACACCACTGGTTGGTCCATTACATGTCTCCCCCCCGTGTCAGGTTTAGGACTGTACCAAGTACACCACTGGTTGGTCCATTACATGTCTCCCCCCCGTGTCAGGTTTAGGACTGTACCAAGTACACCACTGGTTGGTCCATTACATGTCTCCCCCCCGTGTCAGGTTTAGGACTGTACCAAGTACACCACTGGTTGGTCCATTACATGTCTCCCCCCCGTGTCAGGTTTAGGACTGTACCAAGTACACCACTGGTTGGTCCATTACATGTCTCCCCCCCGTGTCAGGTTTAGGGCTGTACCAAGTACACCACTGGTTGGTCCATTACATGTCTCCCCCCCGTGTCAGGTTTAGGGCTGTACCAAGTACACCACTGGTTGGTCCATTACATGTCTCCCCCCCGTGTCAGGTTTAGGACTGTACCAAGTACACCACTGGTTGGTCCATTACATGTCTCCCCCCCCGTGTCAGGTTTAGGGCTGTACCAAGTACACCACTGGTTGGTCCATTACATGTCTCCCCCCCGTGTCAGGTTTAGGGCTGTACCAAGTACACCACTGGTTGGTCCATTACATGTCTCCCCCCCCGTGTCAGGTTTAGGGCTGTACCAAGTACACCACTGGTTGGTCCATTACATGTCTCCCCCCCGTGTCAGGTTTAGGGCTGTACCAAGTACACCACTGGTTGGTCCATTACATGTCTCCCCCCCCGTGTCAGGTTTAGGGCTGTACCAAGTACACCACTGGTTGGTCCATTACATGTCTCCCCCCCGTGTCAGGTTTAGGACTGTACCAAGTACACCACTGGTTGGTCCATTACATGTCTCCCCCCCGTGTCAGGTTTAGGGCTGTACCAAGTACACCACTGGTTGGTCCATTACATGTCTCCCCCCCGTGTCAGGTTTAGGACTGTACCAAGTACACCACTGGTTGGTCCATTACATGTCTCCCCCCCGTGTCAGGTTTAGGGCTGTACCAAGTACACCACTGGTTGGTCCATTACATGTCTCCCCCCCGTGTCAGGTTTAGGACTGTACCAAGTACACCACTGGTTGGTCCATTACATGTCTCCCCCCCGTGTCAGGTTTAGGACTGTACCAAGTACACCACTGGTTGGTCCATTACATGTCTCCCCCCCGTGTCAGGTTTAGGACTGTACCAAGTAGAGCACATGAATAGGGGGGGGAGATAATTTCAAAGGCTAAAGAAGGTACTGAAAGCTTTGCCTCAAGACTGTTATTTCCTGTAATCGAGTGTGAAATGGTATCTTTGTTATGAAACTAAACGTCAGTCATGTCTTTGTAAATATTGTACATCATTGATTGTTGTTTATATATATATATATATATACTGTTCTGTGTTCTTGCTTTTAATGTAATTATGTATTTATGTATTTATTTGTATTAATTCTCTGATTATTCTGAGTACCTTTTTTAAGTATTGTATTATTTGTTGCCTAGTGCTGGGATTCCATCGAAGGCGCGTTATATCACAGCACACTGCCATTCGCAGACATCACATTCATGGTAAACGTTCATGGTAAACGTTCATGGTAAACGTTCATGGTAAACGTTCATGGTGAATTACCTTTCAAAAGGTACGTTGCTCTATAACACACCTTGGTTGGAATCCAGGCTTTTATTAGGAATGCTTTCACTTTTCCTTAATGGTCGGCGGTTGGTTTCCATGGCTACGTCCCAAATGGCACCCTATTCCCTATATAGTGCACTACTTTAGACCAGGGGCCATAGGCCTCTGATCAAAGTAGGGCACTATAGGGCATAGGGTGCCATTTGGGACGCACACTGAGTTGAAGCATTATTCTGTGCAAACGGGGCACTTAAACAGAAGATCTGAGCCTTTGTATTAAATATGATTATTATTATTATTGAGCATGTATTTGTATGAACCTGGATATGATCAACATTGTGATTCTAAAGTCGCTGACTACGCCATTTATTGCTGCAGTTTGTTGTGTTTACATCTAGTTCAACTGCTTACAGTAATTACATATGTGACCGACCACCTCTATTCGGTCTTATGTTGCAAAATTTGAAATTGTGTTTTTTTATGTTGGATAAAAGACTCAGAGCTAGAAAATGGTATAGCTGCCTCCCGAGTGGCGTAGCGGTCTAAGGCACTGCATCGCAGTGCTAGAGGCGTCACTACAGACCCAGGTTCGATCCCAGGCTGTGTCGCAGCTGGCCGCGACCGGGAGACCCATGAGGCGGCGCACAATTGGCCCAGCATCGTCCGGGTTAGGGGAGGGTTTGGCCGGCCGGGATGTCCTTGTCCAATCGTGCTCTAGCGACTCCTTGTGGCGGGCTGGACGCATGCACGCTGACTTTGGTCACCAGCTGTATGGTGTTTCCTCCGACACATTGGTGCGGCTGGCTTCCGGGTTAAGACATTGGTGCGGCTGGCTTCCAGGTTAAGACATTGGTGCGGCTGGCTTCCGGGTTAAGACATTGGTGCGGCTGGCTTCCGGGTTAAGCGAGCGGTGTGTCAAGAAGGAGTGCGGGTTCTTGTTTTGGAATATGCATGGCTCTCGACCTTCGCCTCTCCCCCGAGTCCATACGGGAGTGCAGCGATGGGACAAGACTGTAACTACCAATTGGGGAGAAAAGGGGTAAGAAATATAATTGCTATATCATACACTGGAGTTGAGGAACAGTGGGAAAGTAATTCTGCTTTGAAAGTTGATAAACTTGTAACCCCACTTTTGAGACAATGGCCCGTGAATGTTTTGGTGCACCAACTGGAGATCTCTTCTTTGTCTACACCCATTCAGCATCGTTCACACCCTCTTAAGCCTTAGCCCCACCCATCTCTTTAAGGATTCACATGTGAGGCCATGTGCTAAACAGAGTGAGTAAGGTTGTGTAGTAAACAACCAAAGATTTCAAGACTAAAAGTGGTGAAAGTAGTAGCCTACAATAAGGAAAAACTCCAGGTAAAAATACACAGTCCTTGGCCTATATCCTAATCTGATTGGTGCAGGTCATGTTGTTCTTCACATTACCGTCTCTGATAAACACACACTATATCGAATATAATCTGCTTCGGTCTCTTCTTCTTCTTCTTCTTCTTCTTCTTCTTCTTCTTCTTCTTCATCCTTACTGTGGAATGCAGAGTTTGGTTTTCGCCAGGCATAATGGGACCCATCTCGTCCAAAAAGTTGACTCAAGTTTGCCAAAAAGCACCTGGATGATCATCAAGACTCTTGGAAGAACGTTCTATGGACAGATGATTCAAAAGTATAACTTTTTGGACGACATGGTTCCAGTAATGTCTGGCGAAAACCAAACTCTGCATTCCACAGTAAGAGCATCATACCAAAGGTCAAGCATGGTGGTGGTGGTGTGATGGTTTGGGGATGCTTTGCTGCCTCAGGACCTGGACGACTTGCCTTAATAGAAGGAACCATGAATTCTGCTCTGTATCAGAGAATTCTACAGGAGAATGTCAGACCATCCATCTGTGAGCTGAAGCTGAAGCGCAGCTGGGTCATGCAGCAAGACAATGATCCAAAACACACAATCAAGTCTACATGAAAATTGCTAAAAAGCAACAAATTGGAAGTTTTGGAATGGCCTAGTCAAAGTCCAGACCTAATCCCAATTGAGATGTTGTGGCAGGACCTGAAACGAGCAGTTCATGCTTGAAAACCCACACGTCACTGAGTTAAAGCAGTTCTGCATGGAAGAGTGGGCCAAAATTCCTCCACAGCGATGTGAGAGACTGATCAACAACTACAGGAAGCATTTGGTTGGAGTCATTGCAGCTAAAGGTGGCACAACCAGTTATTGAGTGTAAGGGGGCAATTACTTTTTCACACAGGGGAATTGGGTGTTGCATAACTTTGTTTATGAAATAAATATTTGTTCACTTATGTTCCCTTTATCTAATATTAGGTTTTGGTTGAAGATCTGATAACATTCAGTATCACAAATATGCAAAAGTAGGGAAAATTAGAAAGGGGGCAAATACTTTTTCATAGCACTGTAAGTATTTGATCCCCTCTGCAAAACATGACTTAGTACTTAGTGGCAAAACCCTTGTTGGCAATCACAGAGGTCAGACGTTTCTTGTAGTTGGCCACCAGGTTTGCAAACATCTCAGGACGGATTTTGTTCCACTCCTCTTTGCAGATCTTCTCCAAGTCATTAAGGTTTCGAGGCTGACGTTTGGCAACTCGAACCTTCAGCTCCCTCCACAGATTTTCTATGGGATTAAGGTCTGGAGACTGGCTAGGACACTCCAGGACCTTAATGTGCTTCTTCTTGAGCCACTCCTTTGTTGCCTTGGCCGTGTGTTTTGGGTCATTGTCATGCTGGAATACCCATCCACGACCCATTTTCAATGCCCTGGCTGAGGGAAGGAGGTTCTCACCCAAGATTTGACGGTACATGGCCCCGTCCATCGCCCCTTTGACGTGGTGAAGTTGTCCTGTCCCTTTAGCAGAAAAACACCTCCAAAGCATAATGTTTCCACCTCCATGTTTGATGGTTGGGATGGTGGTCTTGGGGTCATAGGCAGCATTCCTCCTCCTCCAAACACGGCGAGTTGAGTTGATGCCAAAGATCTCGATTTTGGTCTCATCTGACCACAACACTTTCACCCAGTTCTCCTCTGAATCATTCAGATGTTCATTTGCAAACTTCAGACAGGCCTGTATATGTGCTTTCTTGAGCAGGGGGACCTTGCGGGCGCTGCAGGATTTCAGTCCTTCATGGCGTAGTGTGTCACCAATTGTTTTCTTGGTGACTATGGTCCCAGCTGCCTTGAGATCATTTACAAGACCCTCCCGTGTAGTTCTGGGCTGATTCCTCACCGTTCTCATGATCATTGCAACTCCACGAGGTGAGATCTTGCATGGAGCCCCAGGCCGAGGGAGATTGACAGTTCTGTGTTTCTTCCATTTGCGAATAATCGCACCAACTGTTGTCACCTTCTCACCAAGCTGCTTGGCGATGGCCTTGTAGCCCATTACAGCCTTGTGTAGGTCTACAATCTTGTCCCTGACATCCTTGGAGAGCTCTTTGGTCTTGGCCATGGTGGAGAGTTTGGAATCTGATTGATTGCTTCTGTGGACAGGTGTCTTTTATACAGGTAACAAGCTGAGATTAGGAGCACTCCCTTTAAGAGTGTGCTCCTAATCTCAGCTTGTTACCTGTATAAAAGACAACTGGGAGCCAGAAATCTTTCTGATTGAGAGGGGGTCAAATACTTATTTCCCCTCATTAAAATGCAAATCAATTTATAACATTTTTGACATGCATTTTTCTTGATTATTTTGTTGTTATTCTGTCTCTCACTGTTCAAATAAACCTACCATTAAAATTATAGACTGATCATTTCTTTGTCAGTGGGCAAACGTACAAAATCAGCAGGGATCAAATACTTTTCCCCTCACTGTACATGGATGAACGCTTCATGGCAGACTGGAACCATTTAACTCTGTTTAGTTTGTACAGCTTGTTTGGCCCGTTGTGTCAAGACAGAAGCATGCTACACCAATCCGAACTCAGCATGTCTTGCTCGTCCATTAGCTCATCCAATCATGGCTCGTGGGAAGGTTCCTGTCTTTTTCTGTGGCTAAACCAACTAGGCTCGTAATTTAACATTTTTGTATAATTATTTTGTAACTTTTTATTGGTATTTTCTTTCACAGTTACAGTAAACAATGCTTGGAATACAGTACATTGCACATGTTATTTTATACAGTCAATATGGCTAGTCTTCAAAACGAATAGAAATATTATAATAATAAGAGGCTAATATTAAAAACTCACAAAGGTAGATCAAAAATAAAATACAAAGTGTAGGTAGGCAGTTTACTGTAGAGTAGAGGGACATTGCAGTGTCTCTACAGAGGTAAAGAAAGGTTGCCACAGTCGGTAGAATTTGTCAGAAGAATCCTGTAGGGTATATTTTATCTTCTCCAATTTACTAAAGTGTAAGACATCTTTAATACACACAAAATGAGAGGGAGTGTGACGAGTACTGAGGATACGAAGAGACAGGACGCAGATGCAGGAATCAACAATGTAAAGGTTTACTTAACACCGAGCAAGAGAACAAAAGAGTGAGTACACGACAAGACACCAACAATCTCACACAACACAACACTGAACAGTCCAGGGCTAGGTTGGGGTCCAGAAAGTCCCCAGCTCCTCAGGACCATACCCCTCCCAGTCCACTAGTTAACAGAGCCGTCCCCCATGGTACCTGGAGTCCAGCAGGTCCCTCACTGCATACGCCGGATTCCCATCAATGTCCAGGGACGGAGGAGCGTACCCCGGGGGACGGCATCTGCCAGAGGACCAGGAACCACCGGCCTGAGTAGAGACACATGAAAAGTGGGTGAGACACAGTAGTGAGGGGGAAGGAGCAGCCGGTACAATACCTAATTTATCCGCCAGAGGTACCCCAGGACGCGCTGGAAGGGAGTGAGCCCCGTGGAGGAGTGAACGAGGGAGTTCTGGGCATATTCTGCCCAGGGAAGAAACCTCGCCCACTCACCCTGCCGGTCCTGACAGTGGCAACAAAGAAACCTCCCCAGCTCCTGGTTCATGCGCTCCACCTGCCCATTTGACTGAGGACTATACCCGGAAGTGAGGCTGGCCGTGGCCCCGAACTTCTCCAGGAAAGCCTTCCACACTCGGGAGGTGAATTGGGGGCCACGTTCCAAGACGATGTCCTCCGGAAGACCTGTTGGAACAGGTCCTCAGCGACCTGGAGAGCAGAAGGAAGACCAGTTAGTGGCAAAGAAAAGGCATGATTTGGAGAACCGATCTACGACCTCCAGGACTTTGGTGAAGCCGTCAGAACGTGGGAGGTCGGTGACAAAGTCTATGGACAGGTGTGACCAAGGTCGCTGAAGCACTGGGAGGGGAACTAGTTTGCCTGCCGGGCGTTCCGAGGTGTCTTCGTTTGGGCACTTACGGAACAGGAGTTGATATCGCGGGAGACATCAGAAGCCAAGGTGGGCCACCAGTATTTTTGTGCAAGAGAATGCAGGGTGCACGTAATACCAGAGTGCCCTGCCGTAAGGGTGGTGTGCGCCCAGATCAGCAGGCGGTCACGGACACAGGTGGGTACATACACGCACCCCAGAGGGGCGTTGGCAGGTGCTGGGTCCTCCTGAGCCGCCAGGCGGATGTCTTCGTCCACACGCTGTATAAACTGACCATCGCTCCGGTTCCACCTCAAGGAGCGGCGAGTGCACCCAGTTCACCACCTCCTATCATCTCTCCTGCTATCACCAATGTCTGAGGGACCCCTCACCCTGCCGGAGCGCTATGACAGGACAACGAAGAAATGTAGAGGCTTCCTTAATACTGAGCAAGAGGACAACAAAGAGCGAGTACACAACAAGACGCTAACAATCACACACAACACAACACTGAACAGTCCAGGCCTATATAGGGGTGGTGATGAGATGATGAGGTGCAGGTGCGCTGGTGGTGATTAGGGTGCGTTGGGTTTCCATTCCGGTGTTGCCGAGGTGGTGCTCTCAGACCGGTGGCTCAGTAGACCGGCGAATCAGGGCGCCGGAGGGGAGCAACGGGAGGAGACGTGACAGGGAGGAGAAGGCAATTTCCACTGAAGTAAAATCAACCTTCTTGCCAACAAACTCATAAAGGCTACAATGTGTATTTTGGTAGTGTATAAAATAAAATACAATACAATTGTATTTGTCACATACACGTGTTTAGCAGATGTTATTGTGGGTGTAGTGAAATGCTTGTGCTTCTAGCTCCGACAGTGCAGTAATATCTAACAAGTAATATCTAACAATTTCACAACATATACCCAATACACCCAAATCTAGTAAGGAATGGAATTTAAGAATATATACATATATGGACGAGCAATGACAGAGCGGCATGGACTAAGATACAGTAGAATATTATAGAATACAGTATATACATATGAGATGAGTAATGTGTTCCATTTCTTAAAGTGGCCAGTGATTTCAATAGGCAGCAGCAGCCTCTAATGTGCTAGTGATGGCTATTTAACAGTCTGATGGCCTTGAGATATAATGTATTTTTCAGTCTTTTCATGTGAAGTTGATCATATACAGTTGAAGTCAGAAGTTTACATACACTTAGGTTGGAGTCATTAAAACTTATTTTTCAACCACTCCACAAATTTCTTTTTAACAAACTATAGTTTTGGCAAGTCGGTTAGGACATCTACTTTGTGCATGACACAAGTAATTTTTCCAACAATTGTTTACAGACAGATTATTTCACTTATAATTCACTGTATCACAATTCCAGTGGGTCAGAAGTTTACATACACTAAGTTGACTGTGCATTTAAACAGCTTGGAAAATTCCAGAAAATGATGTTATGGCTTTAGAAGCTTCTGATAGGCTAAATGACATCATTTGAGTTAATTGGAGGTGTATCTGTGGATGTATTTCAAGACCTACCTTCAAACTCAGTGCCTCTTTGCTTGACATCATGGGAAAATCAAAAGAAATCAGCAAAGACATCAGAAAAGAACTGTAGACCTCCACAAGTCTGGTTCATCCTTGGGAGCAATTTTCGAACGCCTGAAGGTACCACGTTCATCTGTACAAACAATAGTACGCAAGTATAAACACCATGGGACCATGCAGCCGTCATACCGCTCAGGAAGGAGACGCGTTCTGTCTCCTAGAGATGAACGTACTTTGGTGCGAAAAGTGCAATCAATCCCAGAACAACAGCAAAGGACCTTGTGAAGATGCTGGAGGAAACAGGTACAAAAGTGTCTATATCCACAGTAAAATGAGTCCTATATCAACATAACCTGAAAGGCCGGTCAGCAAGGAAGAAGCCACTGCTCCAAAACTGCCATAAAAAAGTCAGACTACGGTTTGCAACTGCACATGGGGACAAATATCTTACTTTTTGAAGAAATGTCCTCTGGTCTGATGAAACAAAAATAGAACTGTTTGGCCATAATGACCATTGTTATGTTTGGAGGAAAAATGGGGAGGCTTGCAAGCCGAAGAACACCATCCCAACAGTGAAGCATGGGGGTGGCAGCATCATGCTGTGGGGGTGCTTTGCTGCAGGAGGGACTGGTGCACTTCACAAAATAGATGGCATCATGAGGAAGGAAAATTATGTGGATATATTGAAGCAACATCTCAAGACATCAGTCAGGAAGTTAAAGCTTGGTCGCAAATGGGTCTTCCAAATGGACAATGACTCAAAGCATACTTCCAAAGTTGTGGCAAAATGGCTTAAGGACAACAAAGTCAAGGTATTGGAGTGGCCATCACAAAGCCCTGACCTCAATCCTATAGAACATTTGTTCGCAGAACTGAAAAAGCGTGTGCGAGCAAGGAGGCCTACAAACCTGACTCAGTTACACCAGCTCTGTCAGGAGGAATGGGCCAAAAGCTTGTGGAAGGCTACCCGAAACGTTTGACCCAAGTTAAACAATTTAAAGCAATGCTACCAAATACTAATTGAGTGTATGTAAACTTCTGACCCACTGGGAATGTGATGAAAGAAATAAAAGCTGAAATAAATCATTCTCTCTACTATTATTCTGACATTTCACATTCTTAAAATAAACTGGTGATCCTAACTGACCTAAGACAGGGAATTTTCATTCGGATTAAATGTCAGGAATTCTGAAAAACTGAGTTTAAATGTATTTGGCTTCAACTTGGTCTCTTTTTGAGCCCATCCAAGGCTTCTGTGAACTTCCTCAAACTAAGGGCAGCGTCCAGGCCATCGCTGTCCTCCTCCCACCTTGGCGAGTTACTTGGCTCGTTCAGGCAAGCCTGGGGCTTTAATGGGGCCTCCTATGGGAGGGTCTCTTTTAGAGCGAGTGTCTCTTTTATCGGCCATTTCCGGGAAACAGTGAAGAATCTGATTATGTTTCGGAAATGAAGCTCAGCAATAGAAGCAAAGTTGTAGACTATAACAGAACTAGAAACCGTTTACTCAATGAGCGGCTGTGCTAGCTTGCTGACGAAAGTTCAGTAGTTGAATTGCTCTAAATTAAATAAAGTTTGTCAAAACTTGGCGGAGCTCCGGGAAACGTGTGTTACGTCATTCGTGCCTCCGGAAATATCCCCAGATTTTTTGGGGGGGGTAGATCAGCTTTAATATTGCAGATAGATTGTAACTTCCATCAATGTAATTGTCTGCATCACTTCCAATCCCCCATTTGTTTTTTCTCTCGCATATATATATATATATATATATACATATATACATATGTATATACATATATACATACATACACATTCATACATACATACATACATACATACATACATACATACATACATACATACATACATATACATACACATACATACATATATACATATCCGTTAAAAAATATATATTTCCCTTTATTACTTTCCAACCCCACCACCCCTTCCCTAATTGGAGTAAACTAGTGAACAACAATGCTTAGGCCTCTACTTCCAGCTTATATATACTATATACATTTTATGGACACAGTCAAATTTACAATAATTATATTTTGTTTGTTTTTACTCCTGAACTTAATTTTAATTTGCCATTTAGCAGACGCTTTTATCCAAAGCGACTTACAGTCATGCGTGCATACATTTTTTTTTGTATGGGTGGTCCCGGGGATCGAACCCACTACCTTGGCGTTACAAGCGCCGTGCTCTACCAGCTGAGCTACAGAGGACCACAACTTCCTCTACCCTCAACCTCTCCGATCATTTTCATGATGTCCATCCGGTTTGCTTCTATATGCCATATCTTTCTAACTGTGCTCTTTCACTAAAGCTCTCAACCTATAACCTATAGACTTATTATGGACACAGTATGCGTTACATTATCTATCTTGTTGTTATTAGTTGTTGTTAGTTGTTATTAGTCCCATCCTTCAGCTCCATTCAACACCTCCCATCTATCTCTTAACACCACCCATATAGGATTTTTATTTGCCATATATTTTTCAACTGTACTGTGATGTTTCACAAAAGTTCTGAACCTTTCTATTCTCATTGTTTCTACAGATTGTAAATTGAAAATAAACATTTTTGCTAAAAGTATTATTATATTATTGATCGATTGACTATGACTTTTCAGATCACCCAGTAGTGCTATCTGCAGGGTTAGCTCCAGGTAAATATTGCAATCCTTTAGCCATTCCTGGACCTGTGTCCAAAAACAAGCTACAAATGGACAGAACCAAAACAAATGATCTAATGATTCTGTCTCTTCGCAGCCAAATCTGCAGAGCTGGGAAGATTGTATCCCCCATATAAATAACATTCTATTGGTAGCAAGAATTTTATATAATAATTTTAATTGAAAAATTCTAAGTTTTGAATCTGGCATCGTTTTGCGTATCAGTTCATAAACACTATGCCATGGAATCGGTACGTCTCTTCCCAACTATTTTGCAACCTATATGGGACGGCTGTCAATCCTTTGGTCTTTAAATGAAACTGGTATACTTTTTATTTAACTTACAGTAACTACATATATATATATTTGTTTTATTTCACCTTTATTTAACCAGGTAAGCCAGTTGAGAACAAGTTCTCATTTACAACTGCGACCTGGCCAAGATAAAGCAAAGCAGTGCGGTAAAAACAACAACACAGAGTTACATATGGAATAAACAAAACATAAAGTCAAAAATACAACAGAAAATCTATATACAGTGGGTGCAAATGTAGTAAGTTATGGAGGTAAGGCAATAAATAGGCCATAGTGCAAAATAAATACAATTAGTATTAACTCTGGAATGATAGAGAATGCAAGAGATGATGTGCAAATAGAGATACTGGGGTGCAAATGAGCAAAATAAATAACAATATGGGGATGAGGTAGTTGGGTGGGCTAATTTCAGATGGGCTGTGTACAGGTGCAGTGATCAGTAAGGTGCTCTGACAACTGATGCTTAAAGTTAGTGAGGGAGATAAGTGTCTCCAGCTTCAGAGATTTTTGCAGTTCGTTCCAGTCATTGGCAGCAGAGAACTGGAAGGAATGGCGGCCAAAGGAGGTGTTGGCTTTGGGGATGACCAGTGAGATATACCTGCTGGAGCGCATACTACGGGTGGGTGCTGCTATGGTGACCAATGAGCTAAGATAAGGCGGGGATTTGCCTAGAAGTTATTTATAGATGACCTGGAGCCAGTGGGTTTGGCGACGAATATGTAGTGAGGACCAGCCAACAAGAGCGTACAGGTCACAATGGTGGGTAGTATATGGGGCTTTGGTGACAAAACGGATGGCACTGTGATAGACTACATCCAATTTGCTGAGTAGAGTGTTGGAGGCTATTTTGTAAATGACATCGCCGAAGTCAAGGATCGGTAGGATAGTCAGTTTTACGAGGATATGGTACGGTAACAACATGAATATAAACAAAGGTTCTTGACATGCACATCAATAGTGGAGGTCCATAAAGATGGTGTCACTTACCATTTTAGCAGACACTCTTATCCAGAGCAATTAGGGTTAAGTGCCTTGCTCAAGGGCACATCAACAGATTTTTCACCAAGTCGGCTCTGGGATTAGAACCAGCAACCTTTCAGTTACTGGCACAACGCTCTTAACCACTAAGCTACCTGCCGCCCCTAGCGGTTAAGAGTGGTTAAGAACATTGGCCCAGTAACCAAAAGGTTGCTGGTTTGACTCCCGACTAGGTGAAAAATCTGTCTGTGCCCTTGAGCAAGGCACTTAACCCTAATTACTTCTGTAAGTCGCTCTGGATAAGAGCGTCTGCTAAATGACAAAAATGTAAATGTAAAATGTAAGTTGGCCTATTGTACATAGCTTTCTGTTACTATTTTTCTTGTATGGTCATTAGCAGAGTACACATGATCCGAATTTTAGCTTCAAGGCGCAGGCAATTTGAAAAACCGAAAAACTCAGTGAATAGTGCTAAAACAATGACGTCATATCTGAATTCTGCCATCTTTATGCACGATCGCCATTGCTGTGCACTCCGGGATAGCTCTGGTTGTCCCACTCCACATGCCGCTCTCAGCTAAAATGCAGTATGTGAAATCTGACACCTCATTTGCATAGGGAGCGTCATGTCACATTTTCTGGCCTCAAAATATCAATATCCTCTGGCTGCTTGAAAAACGCTGTATGAAACAGCAGAGCGATAGCAGCAAAAGCAGTCTTGTCGTGACGTTCTCCGATGGACTTAGAGTTCTCAACATGTAAAAACTACCAAATCCTTTCGTAGAATTTAAAAAAAGACTTTACATTTACATGACCACTTTCTCTTGGTCACAGAGGCTCGTGTTTAAAGCTGAAGTTGTAACGAGTCAGCAGACATTTGAAGGGTGTCTCTGAGTCTGACTGGGCAGACATTTCTCTGTCGTCCGTTATATTAAATGGTGCCGATTTTATACTGCCACCAAGTATGATCATATTTACTTTACAGTTATAAGAAAGGTGAAATATTATAGTATGTCATTTATAATTTATTATATTTAGAAAGCATTTCAATCATTTCAAGCCCTATTCCCCCACTTTTGTTGAATAGGGAAACAATTATATATGATTTTTCATATTTTCATATTTGTATCATATTTGTACTGTGTCCTCAAAAGTGACTACATCTCAGAAAAGTGTTTTTTTTTTTGTCAGAAAGGTGAGATTTTAATATTTCTGGCAGTATAAACATTACTATGTATTGTTTATGGCCCTCATGATAAATAATTTCATTTAGGTGTGTCTATTTAGGTAGAAATCTACATTTTGACATTACATTTAACTGGTTAACTTGAGCCGGTCTCCTACAGCAGGAAAATAATCCTGCAGTGACAGGAATGCACATTATAATGTGGATTATAATTTATGGACTTGTTTTTTTTTTATAGCGGTTGATACATTTTTCGTAAGGGAAAATCAAGTCTGAAATGTCAAAGTGGAAATTACAAACTTTAGAAACCTTGAAACAAAAAAAAATACTCAAAAGACAACTACAGATCTGTCTGTGCTCCTGTGGTCATTGTCACGTGGCAAGACAGTACAAAACCTTTCTGGGACCAGGTTAGCTCAATTAGCAACACTTTATTCTAATAGAACCTCTCATGTCTTAACAGTGCTTATCTGACAGAAGCCCAGCGCTGCATCAGGACACACAGACGGTCAGAGAACAGAGCACCATGGCAGCCGCGGTGATAGGGAAAGGTTGTTGAGACAGCGGCGTCTGTCACATGCAAGATGAGGTCGTTACTAGGCCCCAGGGAAGACGGAAGGAGGGAGGGAGCGAGGGTCGTTACTAGGCCCCAGGGAAGACAGTAGGGACGGAAGGAGGGAGGGAGCGAGGGTCGTTACTAGGCCCCAGGGAAGACGGAAGGAGGGAGGGAGCGGGGGTCGTTACTAGGCCCAAGGGAAGACAGTAGGGCCGGAAGGAGGGAGGGAGCGAGGGTCGTTACTAGGCCCCAGGGAGGGAGAAAGGTAGATAGGGGGATGGGCGAAAGACAGAGATGACATTTTAGTCATTATCTCTTAACGTCTCTGTTTTATTGTAGCTGTGGTGGAGACTTCTGTTGTTGTAGCCGTTTTCTCACTGGTAGCATTAGCACCGCTATTAGCACCTCTGGTTATTATGTAGACTAGGAAACTAAACCATTATTACTCCACTGTAAAACACTGAGATCTGTCATAGTACAATGTCATGGCACAACAAAAAGAACGGGTAGCTCATTAATAAGCCCATCCATGTTTTAATTCACTGTTAATCCACTGAATAATATATGACCCATGCTTGACTGATCAAGTTGCTCTCACTTGATAGCCATTGACACACAGAGATGGTTGGTAAATAAAAGCCAAATCAACATATACTGTATTTTATTTCAGATCATCGGCTGTGAAACATTGTGAAGCAGATAGACCCTTACACACACACAAACAAACGTGCACTACAGAGATCCCCTCTAGCCATTGCATGTTCTGGCCATGACCTGACTTGACTTTCACTCCACCTTGTTCCCACCTTCTGATTACAGTAACATTGTCTTCTGATTACAGTAACATTGTCTTCTGATTACAGTAACATTGTCTTCTGATTACTATAACATTGTCTTCTGATTACAGTAACATTGTCTTTGATTACTGTAACATTACCTTCTGATTACTGTAACATTACCTTCTGATTACGGTAACATTGTTTTCTAATTACTGTAACATTACCTTCTGATCTCCTTTGGTGATTGGTCACATAAAATCTGATTACTAGGAGTTAGTGAGTTATGAACATACCTAAGGCGGGTATAACCCTTCGTAAGGTGGTTATAACTCTTCATAAGGTGGTTATAACTCTTCATAAGGTGTTAATAACTCACTCCCTCTCAAAAGGAGACCTTTCAAAAGAGCCATTCCTTAGAAAAGCTAGCCAGAGCAGCCGTCGTATCTTGGTATGTAAACGTCCTTTTTTTTTTTTTTTTACTTGTTGTTTATTTTGTTGTTGTTGTTGTTGTTGTTGTTGTTGTTGTTTACATGATGTCCTGCTGGTGCTGTGTAGATTCACTGACCACCTGTGGGAGGAGAGGACAGTCAGTCAGGGTGGAAAGGTCAGACACATAGAGACAACAATCAGATGGCCCCTAGAGAGACAATGTCTATTTGTTTATTGTACCTTTATTGAGACCAATGTCTCTTTCACAAGGGAGCCCTGCATCTTAGAATTACACACACATTTACAAAATACAACAGAATACAAAATACAATAACGAACGAGTCCCCTCATATAAATAAAGTTGTCATTTAAAACATGTAGATGAGCTAACGAAGAAACCGAGGGGTTAAACTGGGCTTTCTTCTACAGAAATAGATTACTTGGTAGTAGGAAAAACAATTATTCAGTCAACCATCCCCCTGTCAGCCCTTGACTATGGGGCGACATAATCTGTATGAACGCTGCTGTCGCGTCTTTAAAACCATTGGATACATAGCACACTTTATTACGGATGACATCACTGTGTCAGAGCGGTCTGGTCATCAGCAGGCAGCTTAGCGGTTTCGAGCGTTGGGCCCCAGTGACCGAAAGATCGCAGGTTAGAATACCCAAAACCCTTGAGCAAGGCACTGAATACCAGGGTTCTTAAATTCCGGTCCTGGAGGGCCGAAACACTTCTGTTTTTCATCCTCTCCTTCTAATCAGGGGCTAATTCAGACCTGGGACACCAGGTGAGTGCAATTAACTACCAGGTAGAAATAAAAAACAGAAGTGTTTCGGCCCTCCAGGACCGGAATTGAAGAACCCTGCCCTAAACCCTAATTTGCTCCGTACTACTATGACTGACCCTGTAAAACAACACATTACACTGCACCTATCATACTACTATGGCTGACCCTGTAAAACAACACATTACACTGGACCTATCATACTACTATGGCTGACCCTGTAAAACAACACATTACACTGGACCTATCATACTACTATGACTGACCCTGTAAAACAACACATTACACTGCACCTATCATACTACTATGGCTGACCCTGTAAAACAACACATTACACTGCACCTATCATACTACTATGGCTGACCCTGTAAAACAACACATTACACTGGACCTATCATACTACTATGGCTGACCCTGTAAAACAACACATTTCACTGCACCTATCATACTACTATGGCTGACCCTGTAAAACAACACATTACACTGGACCCATCATACTACTATGGCTGATCCTGTAAAACAACACATTACACTGGACCTATCATACTACTATGGCTGACCCTGTAAAACAACACATTTCCCTGAACCTATCATACTACTATGGCTGACCCTGTAAAACAACACATTTCCCTGAACCTATCATACTACTATGGCTGATCCTGTAAAACAACACATTACACTGGACCTATCGTACTACTACGGCTGACCCTGTAAAACAACACATTACACTGGACCTATCATACTACTATGGCTGACCCTGTAAAACAACACATTTCACTGAACCTATCCGGTGTATGTAACAATACAACATCATATTTTGGTATTTATTTATGAAACATTGCCTTCTATTAATTTACATAGCTATCTTGCAGAAATTACCATATTACTTCACATTGCTCCTGACCCACAGAAGTAGGAAATACCTTTACACGCTCACGGGAACGGATAACTCTTGAAATTCCTTTAGTAGCTACCGATTTAGGTTAAACAAGCGTTCGTTTTTAATGGAACAAATTTCAGAGTACCCTACGATTAGACGTGCTAGTGCCTCTCGGGGCATTTTAGGGTATTGGTTAAACGAATGTACGTGTTTTTTTTTATCATTCTAATTGCATGTTTTGTATTGTTGTATTTGTCATGACACTGCCTTTATCTGTAGAAGTCATTCCTTGTTATGTACCTTGTTTTTTCTGCTGCTTTTTTTTTTTTTTTGTGAAACAGGGCTCTCTTCCAAAAGAGACATGGTCTCAATGGGACTTTCCTGTGAAAATAAAGGTTCAATAAATAAAATAAAATAAATATAGATATGATGGAGACAAGGACAGTTAAAGTGTGGACAGGACAGTGACTAAACAACTGTAGTTTTAGTGTGAAGAATAGTGTGTCCTCCAGGGTTCAGTCAATTCAGGAAGTAAAATGAAATTCCAATTCCGAAATTCCAATTCCGAGTTCTCTTCTTCTTCTTTTCTCCCCGATTTTGTGGTATCCAATAGCGATCCAATTACGATCTTTTCTCATCGCTGCAACTCCCCAACGGGCTCGGGAGAGGCGAAGGCCGAGTTATGCGTCCTCCGAAACATGACCCGCCAGCTTAACCCAGAAGACAGCCGCACCAATGTGTCGGAGGAAACACCGTTAAACTGATGACCGAAGTCAGCCTGCAGGCGCCCGGCCCACCACAAGGTGTCGCTAGAGCACGATGAGCCAAGTAAAGCCCCCCCCCCCCGGCCAAACCCTCCCCTAACCCGGATGACGCTGGGCCAATTGTGCGCAGTCCTATGGGACTCCCGGTCACGGCCGGTTGTGACACAGCCTGGGATCGAACCCGGGTCTGTAGTGACACCTCAAGCACTGCGATGCAGTGCCGGAGGCCGTCTCAATGCTTTTCTATGAAGAAAAATTGGAATTGGAATTAGGAATTTCTGTTTAGTTCAGGAATTGTCTGAATTGAAATTATATTGACCCCAACCCTGGTGTCCTCTGTACGTCTCTTAACTGTGAGAGGAGGGTGAGATGCTCAGAGGTAGGGTGGAGAAAACATAGTATTGAGGGGGTCAGGATAAGGAGAAGTGTGTTAATTAAAGGTGGTTGGTCAACAGCTGAGATGTAAACTGCACTTACATACAGAGCACTAGCACCCTCGCTCATAGAATATTTCATCTAGATCCAAATTAATTAATCAAATGACTGCAAGGCTATAAAATGCCATGTCCAAGTCCCAAATAGCACCCTATTCCCTATATAGTGTGCTATTTCTGTCCAGAGTCCTGGGCCCTGGTCAAACGTAGTGCACTATGAAGGGAATAAGGCGTTATTTGAGATGAGGCCTATATTGGTGTCATTCTGTCTGTTTAACTCACCTCTCCATCGCGGGTCTCGATGGTCTTGATCAGAACAGTCTTCTTGGAGTGGACCTCTGATGAACGCCCGGCGTCTGGGCTGGTCTCTGTAGGGAGAGGACAGAGTTAACGCAACCTCCACCTAACGCAACCTCCACCTAACGCAACCTCCACCTAACGCAACCTCAACCTAACGCAAACCTCCACCTAACGCAAACCTCCACCTAACGCAACCTCCACCTAACGCAACCTCCACCTAACGCAACCTCCACCTAACGCAACCTCCACCTAACGCAACCTCCACCTAACGCAACCTCTACCTAACGCAACCTCCACCTAACGCAACCTCCACCTAACGCAACCTCTACCTAACGCAACCTCAACCTAACGCAAACCTCCACCTAACGCAACCTCCACCTAACGCAACCTCCACCTAACGCAACCTCAACCTAACGCAACCTCCACCTAACGCAACCTCCACCTAATGCAACCTCTACCTAACGCAACCTCCACCTAACGCAACCTCCACCTAACGCAACCTCTACCTAACGCAACCTCAACCTAACGCAAACCTCCACCTAACGCAACCTCCACCTAACGCAACCTCAACCTAACGCAACCTCCACCTAACGCAACCTCCACCTAATGCAACCTCCACCTAACGCAACCTCCACCTAACGCAACCTCCACCTAACGCAACCTCCACCTAACCAAAACACATCAGTCTAACCCTAGCCTCAGCTCTCAGGCTTAATGAGACTTGGAAAGATGGTAACTCAAGGCTAACCAACTATCTCTGGGCTGGTGTTTTGAATGGAAAGTATAGACCACAAGTAAGACAACCTCAACCTAACCAAACCACAACCTAACCCTACCTCAACCTAACCACAAAAGGAACCTTAGTCTCTTCCCACAGCAGCAGTGAGCCCGCGAGACTGAGGTAAAACAACCACAAGCTAACCCAAAAGCCACAGTTGAACTATGACATCCTTAATCAATTAAGTCTAATCACGCTCCATTACTTTCATTTGTCTGGCAACAGACATATTGTGGCCCTTAGTAATATCAATATCTTGAAATGCATCGATTCATGTCAAGTAGTGTCAACTGTCAACCTATTTTCAGATGCCGCTACTCCCCCTTGTGGTAAAATGTGATGCTGCCCACATAACGTGTTCACGTAACGTTTCCTGTAATGATCACTTGGCGATTGCTCAGTTATTTCCATTACTCACCTCTGAATCCAATAGTGGAATATGATGAGGCAGCCGAGTGGGCAGCCGAGTGGGAGCCAGAGTGAGAAGACTGGGAACCAGAAACAGTGATTCTGGGGAAGACAGAGAGAAGACAATCATACAGGAAATGACAGGTTAGATATATTTGATGTGCTCCCATTGAGTGCCAGCTCAACGTTCCATTTTTTTAAATATTTGACTGTTTTTTTTGATTGTTTGAAAGTCCCTGCAACAATCTGTTGTGGCTGATTCCGTTGATCATGACCTCCCTCACCTACAGGACGTCCCTAACCTTTACCCTGGCTCTATCTCAATGTGTCTTTTGTAATTCCTTGCATCTTATCTCCTCCCTCCTTCTCAGTAGTAACGGAGGAGAAAGTCCCGAGGGCTCTCCCATCTGACCTTCTTCTCCAATGCGTTTGAGATGAAGGCGAGGAGAGAGGATGTGAGGAATCCTAGGGGTTTTCTCGTTTGGGTAAAAGTCCGTCCTCCATCCTCTCTCCTCCATCCTCTCTCCTCCATCCTCTCTCCTCCATCCTCTCTCCTCTGTGACCCGGAAACCGATAAGTGGTCGAGGAGTGTCAGGCCATTAGTAGTCAAACGGAAGTTGGCCCCTCCCCTCCTCCATTTCTTCCTTTTAGTGAGGAAGCACAAGTGTATCCTACCAGGAAGAGTTTTAATATCTGCCACACCCCCTTTGAATCAGCTGTTGTTTTGTCTGAGTAGAAAAGCGTGCACACATTTCAAAACAACATTCTACTTATCCTTTTATCTATAAAATGTCTTGCACATCTAATTTAATTTGTTTTGATCACTTTAAACATTTATTTTGGGATCCCTCCCCCTACTTCTCTCCTCCCTCTCCTCTATCCCTCCCCTACTCCTCCCCTCCCTCTCCTCTATCCCTCCCCCTA
>NW_028157942.1:0-48636 GCF_964263955.1 Coregonus lavaretus | reverse complement strand
TCCGTGGCCTCTGTCGGCGCTCCCCACAGGGTTGCACTTGGAGTATTATTATCTCTGGGAATCCAGAGCATTCAAAGGATCCAGGAACCAACTGGTGGGCCACAGTAAAAGGCAGGCCCTGGAATAACAAACCTGCCCTTCAGACATCTTGCCAAGTGCCCTTGTCTCAAACACATAAATTAACTGACCTGACACCCTATTCCCTTTATAGTGAGTGCACTACTTTCGATAGGGCTCTGGTCAAAAGGGGTGCACTATATAGGGAATAGGGTGCCATTTGGGACGTAGCTATATCTTCCTATAGGGAAAAGTCAATACGAGGGTGTTACTGTATACTGTTTCTATATAATATAACAGAAGTATGATTATACACTGAGTGTACAAATCATTATGAACAGCTGCTCTTTCCATGACATAAACCGACCTGGTGAATCCAGGTGAAAGCTATTATCCCTTATTGATGTCACTTGTTAAATCCACTTCAATCGCTGTAGATGAAAGGGAGGAGACAGGTTAAGGAAGGATTTTTAAGCCTTGGGACAATTGTGACATGGATTGTGTATGTGTTCCATTCAGACGGTGAATGGGCAAGACAAAAAATGTAAGTGCCTTAGAACAGGGTATGGTAGTAGGTGCCAGGCGCACCGGTTTGTGTCAAGAATACCAACGCTGCTGGGTTTTTCACACTCAACAGTTTCCCGTGTGTATCAAGAATGGTCCACTTTGACACAACTGTGGGAAGCATTAGAGTCAACATGGGCCAGCATCCCTGTGGAATGCTTTCGACACCTTGTAGCGTCCATGCCCCAATGAATTGAGGCTGTTCTGAGGGCAAAAGGGGGGGGGGGTTCTTAAAACACCAAATTACACATTCATTTATCATGTGCATAGTAGAAGTTGAACGTCAGCCTGTGAACTTTCCATCTCCTTTTCATCTTTCTCTTTTTGCGCCCCCCCCTCTCTCTCTCTCTCTCTCTCTCTCTCTCTCTCTGTCTGACTTTATCACGGTCTCTCTCTTCCTCTCTCTCTCTCTCTCTCTCTCTCTCTCTCTCTCTCTCTCTCTCTGTCTGACTTTATCACGGTCTCTCTCTTCCTCTCTCTCTCTCTCTCTCTCTCTCTCTCTCTCTCTCTCTCTGTCTGACTTTATCACGGTCTCTCTCTTCCCCCCCCCCCCCCTCTCTCTCTCTCTCTCTCTCTCTCTCTCTGACTTTATCACAGTCTCTCTCTTCCCCCCTCTCTTTCTTCCCCTCCCTCTCTCTCTCTCTCTCTCTCTCTCTCTCTCTCTCTCTCTCTCTCTGACTTTATCACGGTCTCTCTCTCCCCCCCCCTCTCTCTCTCTCTGACTTTATCACGGTCTCTCTCTTCCCCCTCTCTCTCTCGCTCTCTCTCTCTCTCTCTCTCTCTCTCTGACTATCACGGTCTCTCTCTTCCCCTCCCTCTCTCTCTCTCTCTCTCTCTCTCTCTGACTTTATCACGGTTTCTCTCTTCCCCCCTCTCTCTATCTCTCTCTCTCTCTGGCTCCCATGACCCTTCCCAGACCACATCACACCCTGACATTTAACCACTAAGCCACCTATTTCAGCCAACCTATTCTTAAGCAAAGCTGGGCCAAGCCATCTTTATTGATATCACCAGTCTCTGTGTGTGCTCATTTGTAAAGGGCATGATGGGGGCTGCCAGCCAGGCCTAGTCTTAGCCTCATGTCTCCTCTAGGTGAGGTGGAGGCTGGTGCACCCTGCTTCACATTGGCCATAGTCCCACACTGCATTCATCTTGTGTCTCATCAGGAGTTGTTGCCAGAGGTTTTTGTCTGCATCAAAGTCACACTGCTTTGATATAGCTTTTATCAATGGCCAAATAAAAGAGAATAACTGAATCTGGAGGGAAAATGAAAGAGATCTTTGTAAGACATCTAAAGGTAGAAAAAAGGTAGAGTGATAAAGGAATATAGCCTTAGAGGAATGTGCAAAGATAAAACAGATAGAAACAAACACTGCATTTTTCGTTGCACCTTCACTGTTCGCTTTCTGTCCCCTCAGTGCCCTTCTAGCGCGTCTTGGCTCTGGGCTGGTATGAGGTAATAGGGTCGCCACTAGTTACCACAGCCACAAAGTCATAAACCCCGCCTATTTCTACAACTTATCTTCATTTTTTAAAAATGTAAACCTAACCCTTAATCATACTGCTAACCTCATGTCTAACCCTAACCGTAGTCCTTTACACTTGTACACATATACCAACCTGGACACTCCAATTAGTATGATATGTTACGTTTCGTATGGTATGTGTTAATTTGTGGATGTCCATCATCAATTTCGTATGATATGTTACGAATTACAATTTGTTGTGGCTAACGTTAGCTAGGTGGCTAACGTTAGATAGGCTAGGGGTTAGGGTTAGGGGTTAAGGTTAGGGTTAAGGTCAGGGTTAAGTTGTTTGTGATGAGATTGAAATACGCAACCTTTGGGTTGCTAGATGTTTGCGTTATACACTCATCCATCCACCACGAACAACCACCTCCTTTTGTTTTTGCCTTAAGTAACCTTCTGTCTAATGTAACCATACCAAACGTAACGTATCATACTAATTTGAGTGTCCTGGATTTACTATTACTATGTTACATCTAGTCTATGAGACCAGGCTGCATCTATGGGTTGAAAAGGGCAGATAAATGCAGTGGCTGTACAGTAACATGTAAATACATGACGTCAGAGTTCAGTGCTCTATGGGTTTTGACTGACAGTCATTTGGAACGTTTGGAAAAGAAGTTACCCCATCCCTCCCGCTAATTGGGCAACTTTTGCACGTGTTTTGTTGTCTGAGTGAGGGAAATGCTTTACATTTTGAGGAGTCTATGTATTTTGAAAGATGAGACGTTGAGGATTATAATAAATACTGCTTTGACGTCATACAAGCCATCCAAACACCCGTGAGTCCAAATGTGCACTTCACATTTCCATACCATAAAACTCATGTCATATACAGTGTCAAGTTTATGATCACTACGTTTGATGTACAGTTACAAGATGACATGACGTCATACCCTGGGTTGTTCTGAACAGAATGAGCTTATGTTTGTCTATTGTGAAGAACATTTGCTGCGGCACACGCACCTGAATGCACTCATGACGCCTTTCTATGGTCACCAAAATGATGATCTGTTTTCCTGAATCTCATTGTGAAAGCCTAACACTGTAATATCATATTTTATCAATTATCTAGTCATGTTGGCAATACAACAGGCTTTCAAATGAAGGCCACCTGACCCAGGTTGCGATTTATAATAGATCGTATTTGGATTGCGTAAACAACAACAGTAATTGTGTGAGGGAGGGGATGCAGGGCTGTGTTCCAAATAAAACAACTTCAAGTGTGCTGCTCTAGTTCTTCAACAGCACAGCTAGGAGAGCTCAAAAAAGCTCCTTATAGTTGAAGACTCTTCTTTGAGTCATAAAAGTGCATTAAAATGACTTAGGAGCTGTGGACACTATGGTGAGGTGTGTGGCCACTTGGAGACACCAGTTAGTCCTCTCACTCAAACCCTAGTCATTGTTTTGTCTTATGTTCCACCTACCCCACATTTTCCAGGAACATTCTTATCATGTTACTGAATGTATCCAGAGTATTTTCATATTTTGTTATCAACAAATGCGGTAAAAGTACAGCAAATGTTAAATTCACATGAAATCAACTGTGTAATGTTTGGATTCAGTCTTGTGTCAGGTGAACTGTTGTGTCCTCACCTTTGGTCTAATCATTTTATTGTAATCACGAAATGGTTCCCCTTCAATTGCTACCATGGTTATGCATATGCTTTTCATATTTCTTCTGTAAGAAACATTTCAATTTAGCCTTATCCATGTAGGCCAATTTCCACAAAGTATAAACGGTTAAATTAAGATCAAACAGCTACTTTTTATTTTCATAAATTTCTAAGATATAGACAAGTTTGACTTTGTGGCTGTGGTAGCTAGTGGAAACCAGGTAATAGGGCCCTGAGTTGTTACTGACCATGTAACCTGTTCCTGGAAAAGCCCTTCAGTCATTGGCTGATATGTCTGTGTGTGTTGGTGTCTATGGGAGCACAGCTGACAATCTCTCTGACTCTGACGATCTGACTCATCAAAAGACAGGCCAGTAAGGCTCTCACTCCTCTGTCTACTGTCATCCTTCTCTCACCACTCCCTCATCCCTCCTTTTATACCTCCTCTCATCCCTCCTCTCATCCCTCCTCTCATCCCTCATCTCACCCACGCTCACCCGTGCATCTCTCCTCCCATTTCTCGCTCAACAATTTCTCACCCTTCTCCCTGCCCTCTCTTGCCCTTCTCCCTGCCCTCTCTCACCCTTCTCCCTGCCCTCTCTCACCCTTCTCCCTGCCCTCTCTCACTATTCTCGCAGCTCTCACAAGGCACAGTCACAGTTTCCATCATTGTGGTAAAGAATGGGTATTTTTAGAGAGGGACTCAGCTTGAGTGACTCCCTTGGAGGATACAGAATGCTATGACCAATCACCAAAGCAGTTTTTCACACGGGGACCAGCGAGGGGTGGTCTGTCGGGGGCTCTGGTGAATGCACGGACCAGGTGTCCCCCCCGCTCTCCCTCTTAGATCCCCTGGAACAGGGCCCAGTGAGAACACAGATTGGGTGTGGGCATGGGCCCATGCCAGAGTATTCTGGGATGGACTCCAAATAACATATTTGTTGAGTGGAGAAGAGAGAGGAAATAGCCTGGTGTTAGTGAGCGATAGGGGGGAGAGATAGGGGGGAGAGGTAGGGGGAGCGATAGGGTGAGTCAAAATAGGATGAGGTGGGGGTTGGGGGTAAAGCCTAACGCAGGGTTAACACAGTGGTAAACACATGGCTAACACAGTGGTAAACACAGGGGTAACACAGTTGTAAACACAGGGGTAACATAGTGGTAAACGCAGGGGTAAAACAGTGGAAAACACAGGGGTAACACAGTGGTAAACACAGGGGTAACACAGTTGTAAACACAGAGGTAACACAGTGGTAAACGCAGGGGTAACACAGTGGTAAACGCAGGGGTAACACAGTGGTAAACGCAGGGGTAACACAGTGGTAAACACAGGGGTAACACAGTGGTAAACACAGGGGTAACACAGTGGTAAACACATGGCTAACACAGTGGTAAACGCAAAGGTAACACAGTGGTAAACACAGGGGTAACACAGTGGTAAACACAGGGGTAACACAGTGGTAAACACAGGGGTAACACAGTGGTAAACGCAGGGGTATCACAGTGGTAAACACAGGGGTAACACAGTGGTAAACACAGGGGTAACACAGTTGTAAACACAGGGGTAACACAGTGGTAAACGCAGGGGTAAAACAGTGGAAAACACAGGGGTAACACAGTGGTAAACACAGGGGTAACACAGTTGTAAACACAGGGGTAACACAGTGGTAAACGCAGGGGTAACACAGTGGTAAACGCAGGGGTAACACAGTGGTAAACACAGGGGTAACACAGTGGTAAACACAGGGGTAACACAGTGGTAAACACAGGGGTAACACAGTGGTAAACGCAAAGGTAACACAGTGGTAAAAACAGGGGTAACACAGTGGTAAACACAGGGGTAACACAGTGGTAAACACAGGGGTAGCACAGTGGTAAACGCAGGGGTATCACAGTGGTAAACACAGGGGTAACACAGTGGTAAACACAGGGTTAACACAGTGATAAACGCAGGGGAAAACAGTGGTAAACACAGGGGTAACGCAGGGGGTTCCAAAGCTCTGAGAATGAGGTGTATGAGTGGGACCCACCAGGGCATAAAAAAGAGAGGCAAAGGGTAAGGGTGAGTTCTTATGTGAGTAGAAATGGATCATTAGTAGTATCACTCGATAGAGGATAACCTGAACGGGTTCACTGAGGATCAGAGTTCAGTAATAGCAGCATATTAACCATCTCTATAGATGTTAAAAATGAAAAACTACATTTTAAGTGAGAATAAACATTGGTATGAAGCCGAAAAAGAAACAATGCCTATTCCACCCATGCTCTACCAAGGTTTTCCAGCAAACAGCTTTGACCTACTACAGTAGCTATGTTGGTATTGTACTTCAAACTATGTGTAACCTTCTCAAACAGCCTAATTCATATTCTTAGAGGAGGTGCTTCCACAATAATGTGATTTGTACTGCATGCAAGGTAAAGTATTGGATTCTTCTCACACCACAGTAAGACATTATCCCATTACGCTGCCTTTTCATGCTTTAAATTTTATTAAAAAAGCTTTGCTTTTATACTTACAAGACCATCAGGCTTGATTGAGTTTGAGCAATACAAAAAATCATAATAACATCATTTTTTGGTCAGTAGGTGTCCAACATAACAACAGGTGGTGGTGTGTTGGACACACTAGTTCAGATAGATAGAGATTGTCTACATTCCTGATTTCTGTAACTGTTAGCTTACCTGTGAAATATTGACAAAAGCTCAGAACCACTTGTGTTTCAAACATAGTCCTGTTTTATCAATTGCTGTTCTGATGAGTGGGCACTTTATTACCTCTGTTAAAATAATATGTCACTTAAAGTTATGTTTGTACTTGAATTTATTTTTGCACTAAAGATGGTGACACAACAATAATACACATTTACAATAGGCCTATATCTAAAAATACATACAGCCAAATTATATATGTATACCAGTGGAGGCTGCTGAGGGGAGGACGGCTCATAATAATGGCTGGAACGGAGCAAATGGAATGGCATCAAACACATGGAAACCATATGTTTGGTGTATTTGATACCATTCCACCCATTCCCCTCCAGCCATTACCACAAGCCCGTCCTCCCCAATTAAGATGCCACCAACCTCCTGTGATGCATACTGGTATACATAATAATACAGTCTGATGTACCACATTATTATTGTGTAGTTGTTAGTATTTATTTAATAATGTAGTTGTTAGTATTTATTTAATAATGTAGTTGTTCGTATTTATTTAATAATGTAGTTGTTAGTATTTATTTAATAATGTAGTTGTTAGTATTTATTTAATATTAACAGCTGATTTTCTAGAGGGAAGCAAAAAAACAGAAACCCATTTAAGCCAATATAGAGTAACCTGGAAAAATTAAGACAATCGAGAAAGCTCCTGGAAAATACACACATAATCAACATGTACCCATTAACTATTTACATTAAAATGTACCTTAAAGTTTACTGAAGAAAGGCCTAGTACTGCATTACCTGTAAACAAAGGTGAGTTATCACTAAATATAAAATGTACAACCAAATGTACATTCATCAGACACAGTCAACTTTGTAAATGCAATTCAGAGATGGCCACAATTGCTCTTGACAAGCTACAGGTGTATGCAGGCTTTGTTGTTCAAGCCCAGTTCTACCACACCTGATTCTACTATTCATGGTCCCGATGAACAACTGAAGTCTTAATGAACAGCTGAGTAGTAGAATCAGGTGTGGTAGCACTGAGCTTGAACAAAAAAGCCTGCATAACCCTGTGGATCACCAAGAGCAATTTTGATAACTCCTGATACAAACACTGTAACAAATGACAAACTGCTGAGAAACACCTGAAAAACACAAAGTAATTAATAGGTGCTATAAACCCTTGAGTACAAAACTTCAGCTACAAATGTCATAACTAATGCTGTACACAGCTTTCCAACTCCACTAAAAGAGCACACATGTCCTCATTTATAAATGGCAGTATAAATATGAAAACAGGTAGGAGAACTCACAGATTTGGAACAGAACATACATTTTAAGTATTGATAGTGTGCGAAGTACCATGTTTACTGCGTTCATTTGAATTGGCATAAGTCGTTTGTCAGTTCCATATGGGCCAGCTTGCATTTCTCTGTGACAGGCGCATTCCCACAATCCGCCAATCTGCCATAAAGCACTGTGTCCCTAGGCAGTACCGTAGGGATGGCGTGCATCTCACGGATCAGGGCAACGACCTCTTCCATGAGAGTCTGAGAGCTGGTCTCTCCTCTGTTCTAGCAAGAAACATGCAGTAGTACACACCACCACACTCTTCTGGGAGGCGAACACACAATCTTCAGATACACAGACAGTACCTCTTGCCATTACACTACAAACCCTGTTCTTAAAACACTGATTTCGACAGACGATTTAAATGGGCAGTCTTGAAGCGTTCGTTCCAAAATGATTTTGTTCGTTTATTTCTCTTGCTTGGTTAAATTACAATGATTAGTTGAAAACAGACTCAATTAATCACGTAGCTAACTAAGTTAGCGAGCATGTAATTTTCTTTTGACTGCGCACAGCATGGCACACAATTTAAGCAAGCAGAGAGGGGGTTTGAGTAATCTGGCCCGGGGTACACCGGGCTATGGCCCATCACATCATCGGGCGAAAGTGCGGAGGGAAGGCAGATAAAGTGTTTTTATCAAAAGCAATCACTTTTGCATGTGAAACAGAATCGTACTCATTACTACATTACTTTTGTTTTGAGCCGACTTCGCCATCAGACAGAGCGAGCATCTGGCTCACATCCGGGAGGCAGCCCGGTTCCAAATCGAATGCAATCAACTTTCAGCCGGTGCAAAACACTCCTACACAGGCACCCGGGCAAGATTAATCGAACCCCTCAATGATTCTGATGTTGTTTTAGCTGGGTGCAGCACCTGCACCCCCTGACTACTTTTTACTTATTGATGGCAACTTCAGATTTTCTGGGAACACACTGAAAAGTAACTTAACACTATGTTATTCAGTCAGCACAAATGTGGATTATAATAATGACAAGGCAGGAGAGGGAGCCAATGCCAGCCGGAGCTGGAATGAATTCTACATGTTTGAAACAGCGATGCTGTCCGTCGAGTGTGGAAAGTCTGATGCTAGCATGCATTTGCACACTTGCAGTGCACAACTGAACTGAGGCTCTGTTTACATGTGCGTTTGGGGTTCAACCATTGACCATAGCTTTATGCGGTTCATATGTAGCTTACTGTTCCTTAATAAAGCAATTTGTTTGGTTTGTTTTGTGGTCTTGGTTGTTCTTAGTTGAGGAAATGTAGCAAAGCTAACTGCAGTGTTTTTCCTGTCTGAAATCTGGCTACATCGTCTTACCGTAGCTTGGTGTGTGCAATGCAAATTAACCTGAGCAGTGTGGCAGTTTCACAAAGTTTGGTAGTTTTAAACTTAATGTAACTAAAGTTAACTAGCTATGTTTTGAGAAAGAAAGTATGATATATTGTGGTGCATGAACAGGCCATACACGTTAGCTAATTTTACAGTCTTAGCTATCTTATTTGTGCATATTTGTGCATGTTTGTGATCCGATTACACGCAAGTGTCTAGATCAGCAGGTTACACATGATGACTTCATATATGGAAAACCTTACTTGGCAAATTAAAGCTAGTAATCTATTTGTTGGTTCGCTACCTAGCCAACATTAGCTCTCATCTGACTCTTATAACTTTACGTTAGCTAACTATTTAGCTAGCTAGCTAGCTACCTAGCTAATAAAAAAAAGTACATTTATTGGCTAGCTACCTTTATTTGCCTGTGCATTAGCTAGCTACCTTTTAACTGACTGGTGTTAGCTAGGTACATAGGCTAGCTGCTGGACTTTATACAAGCAAGCTAATGTTGTCTAGGTAACGTTAACTAGTTAGCTACATAACTAATCAAAATATCTGCTTGCATTTATTGATTAACCTCAACATAGCTAGCTATATACAGTAGCCTAGGTTTGTTTGCATACACTTCTTATGATTGGCAGCATGGTGCAAGCAGCTGTGTTGTTGCCGAGCAACCGACCCGGTGTTAGAATTCTGAGATTCGGCAGAAAATATGTTAGCATTGTCAGAAATGCTTCAAACTTATTCAGTCCGAAAGGTGGCAAGTGTAATGATGACTTTATGGACTCTGTAGTCTCCTTCTTATCCGACGCCTAGATATTGTGCTAGTTTAGGGCCAGAGGAAGGCCCTAAAAACTGTCAAAGACTCCAGCCACCCTAGTCATAGACTGTTCTCTCTGCTACCGCACGGCAAGCAGTACAGGAGCCCAAAATCTAGGTCCAAAAGAATTCTTAACAGCTTCGACTCCCAAGCCATAAGACTCCTGAACAGCTAATCATGGCCCCCGCACATTGCCTCTGTACCGATACCCCCCGTATATAACCTCCCTACTGTTATTTTATTTTATTGCTGCTCTTTAATTATTTGCTTTTTTTTCTTCTTAAACTGCATTGCTGGTTATGGGCTTGTAAGTAAGCATTTCACTGTAATGTCTACACCTATTGTATTCAGTGCATGTGGCAAATAACATTTGATTTGATTTGATTTGAGTTCTCCAATCAAGTTGATTTGTGAATTTTCATTGAGATTGGTGCCATATTGGCTTAGATATGATGGTAGGGAGATTTGGATTTAACACTGAGCTTCAACCAATGTTTATATATAGACGCGACTATCGCCACATCTATAATTAATCTTCCCACTAAAATCTGTTTCACTACTGCTCTGTGGACAATCTATGTGGATCTGTGATGTTACGGGGCTATTTTGCAATGGCCATCTCAGTCTCCAGACTTGAACCCCATTGCAAACCTGTGGTTTGAATTGAAGTGGGCAGTCCATAAGAGCAGATGAAGGATATCAAGGATCTGGAAAGATTCTGTCTGGAGAAATGGTCTAAGATCCCTCCCAATGTGTTCTACAATCAATCCCAATGTGGGTGTATTTGTGTGTGTATGGATTTCATGTGTTTGCAGTGAGTAACATATGCGTGTGTGTGTGTTTGTGTGTGTGTGTGTGTGTTTGTTTACCGGGTAGCTGTTTGTGAGCCACAGTAGCCACCTGTTGTGTGGTCGTCCTTTGGTCCTGTTGTGCGGTGGTCCTGTGGTCCTGTTGTGTGGTGGTCCTGTGGTCCTGTTGTGCGGTGGTCCTGTGGTCCTGTGGTCCTGTTGTGCGGTGGTCCTGTTATGCTGTGGTCCTGTGGTCCTGTTGTGCGGTGGTCCTGTTGTTCAGTGGTCCTGTGGTCCTGTTGTGCTGTGGTCCTGTGGTCCTGTTGTGCGGTGGTCCTGTTGTTCAGTGGTCCTGTGGTCCTGTTGTGCGGTGGTCCTGTTGTTCAGTGGTCCTGTGGTCCTGTTGTGCTGTGGTCCTGTGGTCCTGTTGTGCAGTGGCCCTGTTGTGCTGTGGTCCTGTGGTCCTGTTGTGCGGTGGTCCTGTGGTCCTGTTGTTCAGTTGTCCTGTGGTCCTGTTGTGCGGTGGTCCTGTTGTTCAGTGGTCCTGTTGTTCAGTGGTCCTGTGGTCCTGTTGTGCTGTGGTCCTGTGGTCCTGTTGTGCGGTGGTCCTGTTGTGCTGTGGTCCTGTTGTGCGGTGGTCCTGTTGTTCAGTGGTCCTGTGGTCCTGTTGTTCAGTGGTCCTGTAGTCCTGTTGTGCGGTGGTCCTGTTGTTCAGTGGTCCTGTGGTCCTGTTGTTCAGTGGTCCTGTGGTCCTGTTGTGCGGTGGTCCTGTTGTTCAGTGGTCCTGTGGTCCTGTTGTGCTGTGGTCCTGTGGTCCTGTTGTGCGGTGGTCCTGTTGTTCAGTGGTCCTGTTGTGCTGTGGTCCTGTGGTCCTGTTGTGCGGTGGTCCTGTGGTCCTGTTGTTCAGTTGTCCTGTGGTCCTGTTGTGCGGTGGTCCTGTTGTTCAGTGGTCCTGTTGTTCAGTGGTCCTGTGGTCCTGTTGTGCTGTGGTCCTGTGGTCCTGTTGTGCGGTGGTCCTGTTGTGCTGTGGTCCTGTTGTGCGGTGGTCCTGTTGTTCAGTGGTCCTGTGGTCCTGTTGTTCAGTGGTCCTGTAGTCCTGTTGTGCGGTGGTCCTGTTGTTCAGTGGTCCTGTGGTCCTGTTGTTCAGTGGTCCTGTGGTCCTGTTGTGCGGTGGTCCTGTTGTTCAGTGGTCCTGTGGTCCTGTTGTGCTGTGGTCCTGTGGTCCTGTTGTGCGGTGGTCCTGTTGTTCAGTGGTCCTGTGGTCCTGTTGTGCTGTGGTCCTGTGGTCCTGTTGTGCTGTGGTCCTGTTGTTCGGTGGTCCTGTGGTCCTGTTGTGCGGTGGTCCTGTGTTCTAGGCCAGGCCTGTGCCATGCCATACTGCAGTGCTCAGGGGTTTCAATGAGTCACTGCTATTTCATACGCCCCCTGCAAAATGAGTGACCCAGAAACAGAATAGACAAGACCAGCAGAGGCATAAAACCAGGTCAGATCATTTTTAACAGTGATTGGTCATCTAAATGTTTCAATCCATTGTGTTTTGGTATAATGTCAATGTGGTAAAAGGTAATGTTTAGTTTGTAAGGCTCAAGCCCTCATTAGGTATTTATATGAACATATCCATACTTACACAAGCATGTACTCACGAACACATGCTGGCATGCACGTATACACAAACACACACAAACACACACACGAGAGCAACATAGAGAAGAGTACAGTACAGTACAATACATCATGTCTGTTTGGTCTAAAATAACAGAGCTCAAATGTTACCATAATGTTCAAAATGGGAGAAGGAGAGAAGTGGGATGTGTTACATAGCCTACACAGTAACATACAGGGATGACAGTGTAATAGCTAGCCTACTTGAAAAATGCCATCATGTAAAGGGTATGTTTAAACTCCTTCCACGCTCTCGACATGCTCTGAACAGGATTATGTTTCACACACCACGCAAGGTCAGGAAAACAACGTCAAATGGCTCGGGGTCCTTGTGGGATCAGGCTTTCCACGGCTGGCTGTTGGTCACACACGTATGTTGACTTATAAACGCACACACATATGCATAGACACACACGTAAAAACGCACGCACGGACACACAGGCAGACTCGCACACACACACACACACACACACAAACAACAACACTTATGTTCAGTCACTCAAAAACTCCCACCTGGGCGGCATTTAGGGGGTCATGCACAGCACATAAACTGCAGGAGACTCTCTCATGTACATTCTCTGCACTTGACAACTTAGTATTCCCATACGCTCCAGTAGTCAGCTGTCTACTGCATTCTTCAGAGGGCAGCCATGACTCTACGTTAATATGGGTGTCAGTGTTGCTCGGCGTGTGTGAGTTTGAAGGGACCTTTCGGTGGGTGTGTGTGTGTGCATGTGTGCTTAAGGTGTTTGTAAGTCAGCTGCTGTATCAAAGAATGTAAGGTGTGCGCTTAGAGTCATATATATGTTGGTGTTGGTCTGCGTGTCTGCGTGCATGTACATGTAATGAGTGTGAATATGTGTGTGTGTGCGCGCGCGTGTGTGTATATCAATAACACACTAGAGAGAAGGGAAGATGAGGCACCGCTGAGTAGCTACATATAGAAGTGCAAAGTGGCTAAATCCCTTCTGAATGTTTGTCCAGACAGGTGGATAATGGGGGAGCGGGCATCTCTGTGCCAGCCTGCTGGTTCTGATACCCCCTAAGCCTGCTGTTTCCTGCCCTGGGAGAGCCTTAATTAGGAGGGTATTGGGCATACCAGCTCTCAAAGTCTCACTTCAGAATAAGACGTTCATCCATGTTTCTCAAACATAAAATTTTGAAGTGTTTAACGTTAGGTTTAGGCATTAATTGCGAATTGTTAAGGTTAGGGTTAAGTTCAGGCATTAACTCCAAATTCTTAAGGTTAGGTATTAACTCTGAATGGTTAAGGTAAGGGTTAAGGTTTGGGATAGGTGTAAAGACATTTATGAAAACGACTTTCTATCAATTGATTCGAACTTGCAACCTTTGGAATTAAAGGCAGATGCTTACACCCATCCAACATCCTCGTCCACAACCAAAACCTACTTGAAGGTAACAGTGCTCACTGTTGTCCCTAGTGGCCGGTTTCCACGTCATCTCCTGGCGTCCTCAGACATGGATGGACCTCGAATACTGACTTGTATCACGGTTGACCTGGTTGATTGGGCGGCATCTGAGGCCTGTGAATCGCTCAGACCTTTCCATGGGCTTTTATACAGGCGGGAGATGGATAGACAGGGATAACATCTAGAGGCTTATGTCCTTTCCTGTCACGGCACACATACATATGCTTGCATGTACGCGTACGCGCACTTAATCCCAGAACCCCCCCCCCCCCACTGCTCAGCGTCAGGAGTGTGTGACACGACAAGCCGTGGGCCCTCTCCTTCTCAGACAGCCAGCCAGGTCTTCAGCTCTCAGCCTGGAAATAATGACTCTGCTAGGGGAGGAGAACAGAGGAGAGAGGAGGACAGAGAAGGACATTTTTTATTTAACCTTTATTTAACTAGGCAAGTCAGTTAAGAACAAATTCTTATTTACAATGACGGCCTACACTGGCCAAACCCGGACGATGCTGGGCCAATTGTGCGCTGCCCTATGGGACTCCCAATCATTGACAGGTTGTGATACAGCCTGGAATCGAACCAGAGTGTCTGTAGTGACACCTCAAGCACTGAGATGCAGTGCCTTTGACCGCTGCGCCACTCGGGAGCCCCACAAGGACATAGGAGAGAAGAGGACAGAGGAGAGAGAAGGATATAGGAGACAGGAGGACAGAGGAGAGAGGAGAGAGGAGGACTGAGGATGACAGAGGAGAGAGGAGAACAGAGGAGAGAGGAGGACAGAGGAGAGAGGAGGGGAGAAGAGAGAGGAGTACAGAGGAGAGAGGAGGGGAGAGGAGAGAGGAGTACAGAGGAGAGAGGAGGACAGAGAGGAGGACAGAGGAGAGGAGGACAGAGGAGAGAGGAGAACAGAGGAGAGAGGAGAACAGAGGAGAGAGGAGGGGAGAGGACAGAGGAGAGAGGAGGTCAGAGGACAGAGGAGGACAGAGGAGGACCACAATGACTCAGTCAGTAAACAGGCCAGGGAGCTGAGAGGAGCATGTCCCTGCCCCAGTGCTTCCAGGACTCCTCCCAGCCCAGGAGGGGTGCTTTGTAAGACTGGTAAGGCTGATGTCACACCACTTGAATGCCACTTGAGTGAGAGTACAGAGAAAAGGAATCTCTGTGGCCTGTAAATGCCTCACCTCTCAGTAACACAGAGCTGAACTAATACAGCCTAACCACAAGTCACCAACATTAGTCAGCAACCATGCAGGCCATATGCAGGAAAGTCATAAAGCTACTATGAAAACTCCCTCATGACACCCCAAAACCCCAGCCAGTGAAATGAAGGAGTGAGAAGAGTGATGTCTGACTGATTAACAGCTCTTTATTGAGATGATGAAAAGTGTCTGGCAGGGAGAGTGAGGGAGTAAGAAAGAGGACAAAGATCATCTCAATCAGCGGACCACTATGTTTTTCATTGCCCTCCTTTGTGTGGCTGTCATTTTGGCCGGGAGCGGGGTGGCGGTGGCGTGGAGGGAGAGGCGGGCGCTCAGGGAAGCGTAAGGTAATCCCTTAAGTGGGAGACTTTAACTCTCTCACACAGTAAACAGGAGGGCATTGTTAATGGCTAATGTTACAGAACCGCAAGAGCATCCAGGGCACTGTGTGGGTGCGTTAGACAAGCAGTGTGAGAGTGTGTGTGTACCACTAAAACCATGCGACAGAGTGCACTGCCCTGCAGTCAAGTGGCACAGGAAAAGGAACAGATGTCTCTCTTCCACGGAGAATCAAGCCACCGCATCTGAAATATCACTGATCACCTCCCAATTCAATTAAGGACCCCCAACCATCAATTTCAGGAATGTGTGTGTATTTGCGTGTGTGTATGTGTGTGTGTGTGGGGGGGGGGGGGTAGTATCTGGGAAAGGGGCACAGGGGTGACCCCTCCAGTGAAGCAGGACAGGACAACACAATAAGAGTCTTGTTAATGAGGCCACGCCATACCTCCCACCTGTTACCCAAAAAACATAGCCGCACCCCCATCGGCTCTGGAGAGGGGTTTAAACCCTCATTTGAGGCCCTCCTTCCTTCATTTAGCCAACGGTCCATTTATCTATCTCCCTGTCAGGAGATTCACATGGCTTACAAAGATTCCTGTCTGCACACTGTAAACAACACTCTGCCAGGATAATGTTTAGTCTGGACTGGTCTAACCCTGGCTGGAGAGGAGAGGACAAGAGAGGACAGGAGAGAAGAGAATAGGAGAGGACAGGACAGGAGAAGAGAGGAGAGTACAGGAGAGGAGAGGACAGGAGAGAACACGAGAGGAGAAGAGAAGAGAAGAGAAGAGAAGAGAAGAGAAGAGAAGAGAAGAGAAGAGAAGAGAAGAGAAGAGAAGAGAAGAGAAGAGAAGAGAAGAGAAGAGAAGAGAAGAGAAGAGAAGAGAAGAGAAGAGAAGAGAAGAGAAGAGAAGAGAACAGGACAAGAAATGAGAGGAGAGGACAGGAGAGGAGAGGAGAGGAGAGGACAGGAGAGGACAGGAGAGGAGAGGAGAGGAGAGAGAGGAGAGGAGAGGAGAGGAGAGGAGAGGAGAGGAGAGGAGAGGAGAGGAGAGGAGAGGAGAGGAGAGGAGAGGAGAGGAGAGGAGGAGAGGAGAGGAGAGGAGAGGAGAGGAGAGGAGAGGAGAAGAGGCTGCCCCACTGCTGCTGCTCACTCCTGCCCTGTCCTGCCATGTCTTGTCCTGTCCTGTCTTGTACTGTCCTGTCTTGTCCTGTGTTGTCCTGTCTTGTTCTGTCTTGTCCTGTCTTGTCTTGCCCTGTCTTGCCACATGTCCTGTCTTGTCCTGTCCTGTCTTGTCCTGTCCTGCCCTATCCTGGCATGTCACACACAAGCAGTGCAACATATTCAGTTGTCATCTCAATCATTGCATTAGGTTTTCAGTGATAAAGACATCAGAGTGTCATGTACTATATAGTTGAGGGATGGGGAAAGGCTTTTTGTCCTCCTGTAGAATGAATCTATTAAAATAATCTTGTTACCCTCGGGGCCTTTGAGATGGTTGCTGTCTGTTTTACAGACAGAGAAGAGATAGTTTTGACAGACAGAGAAGAGATAGTATTGACAGACAGAGAAGAGAAGAGATAGTATTGACAAACAGAGAAGAGATAGTATTGACAGAGAGAGAAGAGATTGTATTGACAGACAGAGAAGAGATAGTATTGACAGACAGAGAAGAGATAGTTTTGACAGACAGAGAAGAGATAGTATTGACAGACAGAGAAGAGATAGTATTGACAAACAGAGAAGAGAAGAGATAGTATTGACAAACAGAGAAGAGATAGTATTGACAGAGAGAGAAGAGATTGTATTGACAGACAGAGAAGAGATAGTATTGACAGACAGATAAGAGATAGTATTGACAGACAGAGAAGAGATAGTATTGACAGACAGAGAAGAGAGAGTATTGACAGACAGAGAAGAGATAGTATTGACAGACAGAGAAGAGATAGTATTGACAGACAGAGAAGAGATAGTATTGACAGAAAGAGAATAGATTGTATTGACAGACAGAGAAGAGATAGTATTGACAGACAGAGAAGAGATAGTATTGACAGACAGAGAAGAGATAGTATTAGCATTCACATCTCGAGCCATGTGAATACAGATATTCAAGTTTTAAGTAATACAGGATGAAATATTAGTGCAAAATCAAGTCAAGAAGTACATATCAATAAGTAAATATAAAGAATAAAAGATGAAAAAATAGCTATTTCACATCTTATACATTATATGCCTTGTTATAAAAATCACATAATTTATATATGGTCAGGATATATTGGTTTTGTGTGATTCTCTGTAGACTATATTCACATAATCTAAAGATAAATCTTTATGACATTGTTTGTTATACAAATGTTTTTTTTCTCCCCAAAGAATTTGTTTCACAAATGGCTGCTTACTTCAGAGGTGTTCAGTGAGATACACCTCTAAAGTTACACTGGCAGAACATTGGAAGGGGGTTCAAGAGGAATGCAACCAATGGAATGCTCGTGGAGGGGCAGGAATGCAGGAGCGTGCCGAACTGCAGTTGCACACTATTGTGGAGGGGCAAAAAAGGAGTCTGTGTGTCGTGTTATTTTAGTAGACTACACTTGGTAGGGTCCTACACTATGAAACTACACATGGTAGGGTCCTACACTATGAGAGGGTCCTACACTATGTGACTACACATGGTAGGGTCCTACACTATGAAACTACACATGGTAGGGTCCTACACTATGAGACTACACATGGTAGGGTCCTACACTATGAGACTACACATGGTAGGGTCCTACACTATGAAACTACACATGGTAGGGTCCTACACTATGAGACTACACATGGTAGGGTCCTACACTATGAAACTACACATGGTAGGGTCCTACACTATGAGACTACACATGGTATGGTCCTACATTTACATTTTAGTCATTTAGCAGACGCTCTTATCCAGAGCGACTTACAGTTAGTGAGTGCATACATATTTAAAAAAAAAAAAATCATACTGGCCCCCCGCGGGAATCGAACCCACAACCCTGGCGTTGCAAACGACATGCTCTACTAACATCCCTGCCTGCCATTCCCTCCCGTACCCTGGACCAATTGTGCGCCGCCCCATGGGTCTCCCAGTCACGGCCGGCTACGACAGAGCCTGGATTCGAACCAGGATCTCTAGTGGCACAGCTAGCACTGCGATGCAGTGCCTTAGACCACTGCGCCACTCGGGAGACACTACACTATGAAACTACACATGGTAGGGTCCTACACTATGAAACTACACATGGTATGGTCCTACACTATGTGACTACACATGGTAGGGTCCTACACTATGCGACTACACATGGTAGGGTCCTACACTATGAAACTACACATGGTAGGGTCCTACACTATGACACATACAAAATGTACAACATGTAGGCCTATCTGAAATGCAGCCATACACAACCGTCATTTTGCCACAAGAAATCACGTGACACACGCACCACACACACACACGCACACACACACGCCCAAGATCAGCAGTCCCTCAACACATTCAAACACCAACTCAAAGCAGTGCTTCTAAAAGCCATTAGAGTGCTCATATAAGTAGGTGTGGTGACGAAAGCTCATAAAGCCAGCTATGTAAATAAAATAAATGAAAACCTAGTAGACAGAGCTGAGGAGAAAGAGACCCTTGGGGATTTGTTGTTTGTGAAGGGCTGCTCCATTAACTTTCAACACAGAGCTGGCTGCCTCTGCTGCTGCCCTCATTGAGGTGTCTCCTGTAGCATCTTCCAATGCCTGAAGAAACACAGTCTGCCAGCGCCGTCTTGCAGTTTGCTGACTTGAAAGGGCTGAGGAAGAGGGACAGGAGGTGAGAAACACACACACAGAGGCTGACCCTCTCACACACACACTACACACACATGCCACACATACATGCTACTAGATGAAGGAGCACATGACACACACACACATGAACATGACCACACACACAAATGAACATGAACGTACACAAACCAACCCCACACTCTGATGCCCTAAAATCGGCTGCACTAATAAAGAGGATTGACAAAGAGGAAAAAGGTCCGAGCTCATGTCTTGTCAACGGACGGAAGCTGCAGGTTAGTAATGAACAGGTTCAGGGCTAATGAAAGAGAGTGTGACCTCGCTGTAAAGGAAACACAACCTGCCCCCTCTTCTCTCTCCCTGTTCCTCTTCTCTCTCCTTGTTCCTCTTCTCTCTCCCTGTTCCTGTTCTCCCTCCCTGTTCCTCTTCTCTCTCCCTGTTCCTCTTCTCTCTCCTTGTTCCTCTTCTCTCTCCCTGTTCCTCTTCTCTCTCCCTGTTCCTCTTCTCCCTCCCTGTTCCTTTTCTCTCTCCCTGTTCCTCTTCTCTCTCCCTGTTCTTCTTCTCTCTCCATGTTCCTCTTCTCTCTCCCTGTTCCACTTCTCTCTCCCTGTTTTCTTCTCTCTCCCTGTTCTTCTTCTCTCTCCCTGTTCCTCTTCTCTCTCCCTGTTCTTCTTCTCCCTCCCTGTTCCTCTTCTCTCTTTTCTCTCCCTGTTCTTCTTCTCTCTCCCTGTCCCTCTTCTCCCTCCCTGTTCCTCTTCTCTTTTCTCCCTCCCTGTTCCTCTTCTCTCCTCTCTCCCCATTCTTCTTATCTCTCCCTGTCCTCTTCTCTCTCCCTGTGCCTCTTTTCTTTCCCTGTTCCTCTTCTCTCTTCTCACTCCCTGTCTTCTTCTCTCTCCCTGTTCTTCTTCTCTCTCCATGTTACTCTTCATTCTCCCTGTTCCTCTTCTCCCTTCCTGTCCCTCTTCTCTCTTCTCTCTCCATGTTCCTCTTCTCTCTCCCTGTTCTTCTTCTGTTTCCCTGTTCCTCTTCTCCATCCCTGTTCCTCTTCTCTCTCCTTGTTTGTCTTCTCTCTCATTGTTCCTCTTCTCTCTCCCTGTTCCTCTTCCCTCTCCCTGTTCCTCTTCTCCCTCCCTGTTCCTCTTCTCTCCTCTCTCCCCGTTCTTCTTATCTCTCTCTGTCCTCTTCTCTCTCCCTGTGCCTCTTTTCTTTCCCTGTTCCTCTTCTCTCTTCTCACTCCCTGTCTTCTTCTCTCTCCCTGTTCTTCTTCTCTCTCCCTGTTACTCTTCTCTCTCCCTGTTCCTCTTCTCCCTCCCTGTCCCTCTTCTCTCTCCATGTTCCTCTTCTCTCTCCCTGTTCTTCTTCTGTCTCCCTGTTCCTCTTCTCCATCCCTGTTCCTCTTCTCTCTCCTTGTTTGTCTTCTCTCTCACTGTTCCTATTCTCTCTCCCTGTTCCTCTACTCTCTCCCTGTTCTTCTTCTCTCTCCCTGTGCAATTTCTCTCTCCCTGTTTCTCTTCTATCTTCTCTCTCCTTGTTTGTCTTCTCTCTCACTGTTCCTCTTCTCTCTCCCTGTTCCTCTTCTCTCTCCCTGTTCTTCTTCTCTCTCCTTGTGCCATTTCTCTCTCCCTGTTCCTCGTCTTTCTCCCTGTTCCTCTTCTCTCTCCCTGTCCCTCTTAACACAGAGGGATATGACTCAGAGGGCAGCCTGGTCACTAGAAACAGCCGTCGATTTCGGATGTTTAAAAAAGGTTCTGAGGACGTCGATATATGCCTTCTTCGGCGCTCACCCCCCGATGGCTCAGCACTGAGCGTGAACTCATGAGGCTTGGGAGGGTACTTCATGGTACTTCATGGAAACAGTGCATTGTTTTTCATGACTTTACTTCATGCCTTCCCCAACCCATAGCCCTAACCTTAACCCCTCAGAATTAATACCTAAACTTAACCCTTTGAGTTGTTTCTGTAACCACGCGGAATTAATGCGTCAGAAATAGATGTTCATCCATAAAACGGCAAATTCCAAAGTGAAATTATGAGATCTTGATTCACACAAGCAAGCACGCATGCGCACACGTAGACACACAGACACACACACACACACACACACACACACACATAGAGGAGTCCTTTGAAGGAAGAAGTCTAATTGCAGATATATGTCGTATTCTGTACATTTATCTGAGCTGATGTTACATAGAAAGAAGAGCAGAGTTGTAGACTATTATTTCCTATTGCTATAGTACATTTACTATGTATCCTACCATTTCCAGCTTTATAGGCTTTGGCTTTGGAAGGTGTGTGTGTGTGTGTGTGTGTGTGTGTGTGTGTGTGTGTGTGTGTGTGTGTGTGTGTGTGTGTGTGTGTGTGTGTGTGTGTGTGTGTGTGTATGACTAACCATGTATTCACTCAACAGAAAATAAAACCTCAAATCTCAAAGGTTTTTCTTGCCCCAGAAGATGATGGCAGACATCATTCACAGTGTATGTTTTGCTGAGGTGACGTGTCAGTAGGTCAACCCTTACCTAAACATCAGCTAGGACCAAAACAGGACCATATATCCACACTACACACCACACTCTTACCATCAAAGGCACTCGACTGCATATTATTTATACACTGAGCGGATTACATTTCCCGGGATCACAACTTTCACCCAATTTGTGTGCATGAAAGCAAGCTAAGAAAGGGCTAAATTATTTTCTGTAGCACAGGGTTTTGTGCGTCTAAGGTTACCACGCCCGTAACTCAATCAGTCATGTGTAAGTGGGTGCTGAGAGAGCGGAATGCCATGACTTTATGACTTAATGTTAGAATAGGGGCCAGTATGAGGCCTGGAACATGCCCTTCTCCACAAGTGAACTCCATTTAATGTACATGGCCTCACGGGGTTAACCTAAAGGGATAATTGTACCAGGAAAACATTTCGTAGTAACATTTAGTTAAAAACAAATGCATGTAGAAAAGGGCAAAAAGGATAATCTACAGTTGATCTTCAGTGTATCAGCACCAGACAATTGGCAGCGTTGAATGTCTCATGTTTATGGCTCTGGTAAAGTGGGTCATGCTGCAGGACCAGGTCTCAGTGTATAGGACTGGTATAGATTATGTGGTAAGAGCGTCCCTTGCAGACACAAATGGAGCCCCACTGCTCCCATGACACGGGGCTTCCCAATGGCATGGCATTTAGTTTAAACAAATGAGATAATCTGGGTCCTGGACAACACACCTGCCTCATTCTGCTAAATAAATAAGCCTTGAACCACCCCCCAACACCACCCGTGCCCCCACCCCCGCCGCCGTTCCCACCTCATCCCGTACCACAACCCCCATCCCCCTGTCCCCCGTCCCCCGCCCCCCACCTCTCCAGTGCCCCCAATTTATTTATTGGAGAGATGGAGAGACGGAGAGATGGCAAGAGGGAGAGATGGAGAGCGGGAGAGATGGAGAGAGGGAGAGATGGAGAGACGGAGAGATGGAAATAGGGAGAGATGGAGAGAGGGATAGATGGAGAGAGGGAGAGATGGAGAGATGGAGAGATGGAGAGACGGAGAGATGGAGATAGGGAGAGATGGAGAGAGGGAGAGATGGAGAGAGGGAGAGATGGAGAGATGGAGAGATGGAGAGAGGGAGAGATGGAGAGAGGGAGAGATGGAAAGATGGAGAGAGGGAGAGAGGGAGAGATGGAGAGAGTGAGAGAGGGAGAGACGGAGAGATGGAGAGACGGAGAGATGGAGAGATAGAGAGAGGGAGAGATGGAGAGAGGGAGAGATGGAGAGATGGAGAGACGGAGAGATGGAGAGAGGGAGAGATGGAGAGATGGAGAGATAGAGAGAGGGAGAGATGGAGAGAGGGAGAGATGGAGAGAGGGAGAGACGGAGAGACGGAGAGATGGAGAGAGGGAGAGAGGGAGAGACGGAAAGATGGAAAGATGGAGAGAGGGAGAGATGGAGAGATGGAGAGAGGGAGAACAGGGAGAGAGTGGGGAAAAAATAGAAAATGCTAATATCGTCGGTGGGTCAAAGGTGATTCGCCTGGGGAGAGAGCGGGAATGAAATTCTCCCAGTCCCATTTTACCAGCCATTCATACAGCATTACTCCCAAGAAGGGAAACTTATAAAGCCCTTTCACTTGAACACATTTCTGTGTGTTTACGGGCGAGAGAGAGGACCTGCTGTACTGACGCCTCAGTAATAGATTCCCAATTTAGCCTCTTTCTCTTTTTCACTCCCTCCTCTACTTCCCTCCATCCCTCTATCCCTCCATCCCTCTATCCCTCTATCCCTCCATCCCTCCATCCCTCCATCCCTCTATCCCTCCATCCCTCTATCCCTCCATCCCTCCATCCCTCCATCCATTTCTATATCCCTCCATCCCTCATCCCTCTATCCCTCCATCCCTCTATCCCTCCATCCCTCTATCCCTCATCCCTCTATCCCTCCATCCCTCTATCCCTCCATCCCTCCATCCCTCCATCCCTCTATCCCTCCCTCCATCCGTCCATCCATCCCTCTATCCCTCCATCCCTCTATCCCTCCATCCCTCCATCCATCTCTCTATCCCTCTATCCCTCGATCCCTCCATCCCTCTATCCCTCCATCCCTCTATCCCTCCATCCCTCTATCCCTCCATCCCTCTATCCCTCCATCCCTCCATCCGTCCATCCCTCTATCCCTCCATCCCTCTATCCCTCCAACCCTCTATCCCTCCATCCCTCTATCCCTCCATCCCTCTATCCCTCCATCCCTCTATCCCTCCATCCCTCTATCCCTCCATCCCTCCATCCCTCTATTCCTCCATCCCTCTATCCCTCCATCCCTCTATCCCTCCATCCCTCCATCCGTCCATCCCTCCATCCCTCCATCCCTCTATTCCTCCATCCCTCCATCCCTCCATCCCTCTATCCCTCCATCCCTCTATCCCTCCATCCCTCCATCCCTCCATCCCTCCATCCCTCCATCCCTCTATCCCTCTCTCCCTCTCCCTATGTTGGTGCCCTCCACTCTGGCTAGGCTAGCCTGGCTGCTGAGGGAGAGGCATAGGGAAATTACCTGTTTGTTTCTGGACTGTAGAAAGCAATGGTTTCACTGAGTAGCGCTGATGGAGTTGATGATATACCGTAACTGTCATCTCCATAACATGATGGTTGTGTATGATACACAATCAATCAATCAAATGTATTTATAAATCCCTTTTTACATCACGTCAGTGATGCACCCCTCCTAGGGACGGCATAGAAAGCACCAGTAAGCCAGTGACTCAGCCCCCGTAATAGGGTCAGAGGCAGAGAATCCCAATGGAGAGACAGGAACCGGCCAGGCAGAGACAGCAACCACGGTTTGTCACTCCAGTGCCTTTCCGTTCACCTTCGCACCCCTGCGCCAGACTACACTCAATCACAGGACCTACTGAAGAGATGAGTCTTCAGTAAAGACTTAAAGGTCGATAACGAGTCTGCTTATCTCACATGGATAGGCAGGCCATTCCATAGAAATTTAGCTCTATAGGAGAAAGCCCAGCCTCCAGCTGTTTGCTTAGAAATTCTAGGGACAATAAGGAGGCCTGCGTCTTGTGACCGTAGCGAACGTGTAGGTATTTATGGCAGGACCAAATGTAATGCTTTGTAGGTTAGCAGAAAAACCTTGAAATCAGCCCTAACCTTAACATGAAGCCAGTGTAGAGAGGCTAGCACTGGAGTTACATGATCACATTTGTTGGTTCTAGTCAAGATTCTAGCAGCCGTGTTTAGCACTAACTGAAGTTTATTTAGTGCTTTATCCGGGTAGCCGAAGAGTAGAGCATTGCCGTCAACTGAGCTATGCGTTTTATGGAAAATAATGAAGGATGTGGAAAGTGTGTTCCACAAGTCACTACACACCAGCAGAGTGGAACTAACCTTCTATGGAGTTCAACAATGCCAATAATGTTTTAGTTTCAACTTTTGCTTTCAAAAGCAGCTCAAACATAGAAAATGTAAGAATGAACTATAGCCATTGAATTCTACCGTGCAAATATACTGTGCGTTATAGGGAAATAATGCGCGCTCTAGAATGCCCTTCAAGCCAATCAGAAACAAGTATTCAACAATGCAATGGTATAATTAAGCAATAAGGCATGAGGGGTGTGGTATATGGCCAATATACCACGGCTAAGGGCTGTTCTTACGGAAGACGCAACGCGGAGTGGCCATATACCACAAACCCCTGAGGTGCCTTATTGCTATTATAAAGTGGTTACCAACGTAATTAGAACAATACAAATATTTTTTTTGTCATACCTGTGGTATACGATATACCACGTCTTTCAGCCAATCAGCATCCAGGAGCCAAACTATCCGGTTTATAATATTATGTTAACACTAGTTGGAGAATTTTTCAAACACCTAAAGCATTTTTTTCCTGCAATCTAGAGCCATAATCATTATGCTTAATTCTATGTAAACTATATGTTTATTTTCCTGCATACCTAAGCATACCTCTTGAGCTGTCTGTATCTTCCTGACTGGGGGTAATTTTTTAAAAGAAACTAAAATGCTTCTCTGCATCTCTGCTAAAATCTGGGTAAAAGATTGAAAGGAATGTGAGGGGCCACGTGCAACTGTTTACGACACAATTGCTGTGAAGAGCAAATACGTTTACGTCATTTCATTCTGTCAATTTGTATTCTGTGTGCGGAGGAAGTGTATTTGATTTCTACATCTAATAATGTTTCATTTTATCTGTAGCATTATAAAGACAGTTAGAATGATGGTATGGAAGGGAAACAGCTCAGACAAGCTCTGGATTAGCATTTCTGCATCATGTTTGGAAAAAAGTTTAGGATTTTTGCAGATTGAAAAAGGCTGTCCTTGAAGTATTCTTGGAAACATGGCTCTCTCGGGATATACTGTCCCTGTCCATACAGCCATCTGAGTTCTCAGTACATCGCGCCGACAGGAATAAACATCTCTCCGGGAAGAAGAGGGTTGGGGGTGTATGTTTCATGACTAACGACTCATGGTGTAATTGTAACAACATACAGGAACTCAAGTCATGTTGTTCACCTGACCTAGTATTATCTCCTAAGAGAATTCTCTTCGGTTATTGTTACAGCCGTGTATATATCCCCCTCAAGCCGATACCACAACAGCCCTCAAGGAACTTCATTGGACTTTATGCAAACTGGAAACCGTATATCCTGAGGCTGCATTTATTGTAGCTGGGGATTTTAACAAAGCAAATTTGAGAAAAAGGCTACCTAAATTCTATCAGCATATTGACGGTAGCACTCACGCTGGAAAAACGCTGGACCATTGTTACACTAATTTCCGCTATGCATACAAGGCCCTCCCCCGCCTTCCTTTCGGCAAATCTGACCACGACTCCATTTTACTCCTCCCTTCCTATAGGCAGAAACTCAAACAGGAAGCACCCATGCTTAGGACTATTCAGCGCTGGTCTGACCAATCGGAATCCACGCTTTAAGATTGTTTTGATCATGCGGACTGGGATTTGTTCTGGGTAGCCTCTGAGAATAATATAGATGTATATGCTGATTCGGTGAGTGGGTTTATAAGGAAATGTATAGGAGAAGTAATACCAACTGTGACTATTAAAACCTACCTTAACCAGAAACCGTGGATAGATGAAAGCATTCGCAAAAAACTGAAAGCACGAACCACCCATTTAACCATGGCAAGGTGACGGGGAATATGGCAGAATACAAATATGGCAGAATATCGTTCCCTCCGCAAGGGAGTCAAACAGGCAAAACGTCAATATCGAGACAAAGTGGAGTCGCAATTCAACGGCTCAGACACAAGACGTATGTGGCAGGGTTTACAGACAATCACGGACTACAATAGGAAAACCAGCCACCGATTTCTTGCTGCCAGTCAAGCTAAACAAGTTCTTTGCCCGCTTTGAGGATAACACAGTGCCACCGACACGGCCAGCTACCAAGGACTGTGGGCTCTCCTTCTCCGTGGCCGACGTGAGTAAGACGTTTGTTTACACTCGCAAGGCTGCCGGCCCAGACGGCATTCCTAGCCGCGTCCTCAGAGCATGCGCAGACCAGCTGGCTGGTGTGTTTACGGACATATTCAAACACTCCCTATCCCAGTCTGCTGTCCCCACATGCTTCAAGATGGCCACCACTGTTCCTGTACCCAAGAATGCAAAGGTAACTAAACTAAATGACTATCGCCCCGTAGCACTCTCTTCTGTGATAATGAGAGAGTGCTTTGAGAGACTAGTCAAGGATCATCTCCACCTTACCTGTCACCCTAGACCCACTTCAATTTGCATACCGCCCCAATAGGTCCACAGACAATGCAATCACCATCACACTGCACACTACCCTATCCCATTTGGACAAGAGCAATACCTATGTAAGAATGCTGTTCATTGACTATAGCTCAGCATTCAACACCATAGTACCCTCCAAGCTCATCATCAAGCTTGAGGCCCTGGGTCTCAACCCCGCCCTGTGCAATTGTGTCCTGGACTTCCTGACGGGCCGCCCCCAGGTAGTGAAGGTAGGAAACAACATCTCCACTTCGCTGATCCTCAACACTGGGGCCCCACAAGGGTGTGTGCTCAGCCCCCTCCTGTACTCCCTGTTCACCCATGACTGCATAGTCATGCACGCCTCCAACTCAATCATCAAGTTTGCAGATGACACAACAGTAGTATGCTTAATTACCAACAATGATGAGACAGCCTACAGGGAGGAGGTGAGGGCTCTCGGAGTGTGGTGTCAGGAAAATAACCTCTCCCTCAACATAAAAAAAACAAAGGAGATGATCGTGGACTTCAGGAAACAGCAGAGGGAGTACCCCCCTATCCACATCGACGGGACAGCAGTGGAGAAGGTGGAAAGTTTTAAGTTCCTCGGCGTACATATCACTGACAAACTGAAATGGTCCACCCACACAGACAGTGTGGTGAAGAAGGCGCAACAGCGTCTCTTCAACCTCAGGAGGCTTAAGAAATTTGGCCTGTCACCTAAAACCCTCACAAACTTTACAGATGCACAATTGAGAGCATCCTGTCAGGCTATATCTCTGCCTGGTACGGCAACTGCACCGCCCACAACTGCAGGGCACAACACATCACCGGGGGCAAACTCCCTGCCCTCCAGGACACCTACAGCACCCGATGTCACAGGAAGGCCAAAAAGATAATCAAGGACAACTACCACCCGAGCCGCTGCCTGTTCACCCCGCTATCATCCAGAAGGCGAGGGCAGTACAGGTGCATCAAAGCTGGGACCGGGAGACTGAAAAACAGCTTCTATCTCAAGGCCATCTGACTGTTAAACATCCATCACTAGCACAGAGAGGCTGCTGCCTACATACAGACTTGAAAATCACTGGCCACTTTAATAATGCCACTTTAATAATGTTTACATATCTTGCATTACCCATCTCATATGTATATACTGTATTCTATACTGTCTATTGCATCTTAGCCTATGCCACTCTGATAGTGACATTGGTCATCCATATAATTATATATTCTTATTCCATTCCTTTACATTTTAGTCATTTAGCAGACGCTCTTATCCAGAGCAACTTACAGTTAGTGCATACATTTTATTTATTTATTTTTTCATACTGGTCCCCCATGGGAAACGAACCCACAACGCTGGCGTTGCAAACGCCATGCTCTACCAACTGAGCTACACGGGACTATTTGTGTATTAGGTTTTTGTTATGGAACTGTTAGATATTACTAGCTAGATATTGCTGCAAGCATTTCGCTACACTCACAATAATATATGCTAACCATTTTTTATTTGATATGTTTGTCAAAAGAGTGATCAGGGTCCAGAGTAACGCTGAGGTCCTTCACAGTTTCTTTTGAGACGACTGTACAACCATCAAGATTAATTGTCAGATCCAACAGAAGATCTCTTTGTTTCTTGGGACCTAGAACTAGCATCTCTGTTTTGTCCGAGTTTAAAAGTAATGTACAATTGATTTGTCAGAGGACAAACCATCCACAGATACGAACTGATATATTTCCAACAGATAATATCTAAACCAGGCAAGAACTTGTCCGTGTAGACCAAGTAAGGTTTCCAATCTCTCCAAAATAATGTGTTGATCGATGGGAGTCAAAAGCAGCACGAAGGTCTAGGAGCGCGAGGACAGATACAGAGCCTTGGTCTGACGCCATTAAAAGGTAATTTACTACCTTCACGAGTGCAGTCTCAGTGCTATGACGGGGTCTAAAACCAGACTGAAGTGTTTCGTATACATTATTTGTCTTCAGGAAGGCAGTGAGTTGTTGCTCAACAACATTTTCTAAAATTATTGAGAGGAATAGTAGATTCGATATAGGCCGATCGTTTTTTACATTTTCTGGGTCAAGGTTTGGCTTTTTCAAGAGAGGCTTTATTACTGCCACTTTTAGTGAGTTTGGTACACATCCAGTGGATAGGGATCCATTTATTATGTTCAACATAGGAGGGCCAAGCACAGGAAGTAGCTCGTTCAGTAGTTTAGTTGGAATAGGGTCCAGTATGCAGCTTGAAGGTTTAGAGGCCATTACTATTTTCATGAATGTGTCAAGAGATATAGCATTAAAAAACTTGAGTGTCTCCTTTGATTCTAGGTCTTGGCAGTTTTGTGCAGACTCCGGACAGCTGACCTTGGAGAAATACACAGATTCAAAGAGGAGTCCGTAATTTGCTTTCTAATGATCATGATCTTTCCGTCGAAGAAGTTCATGAATTTATCACTGCTGAAGTGAAAGGCATCCTCTCTTGGGGAATGTTGCTTTTTAGTTAGCTTTGCGACAGTATCAAATAGAAATGTTGGATTGTTCTAATTCTCCTCAATTAGGTTGGAAAAATAGGATGAACGAGCAGCAATGAGGGCTCTTCGATATTGCACTGTACTTTCTTTCCAAGCTAGTAGGAAGACTTCCAGTTTGCTGGAACGCCATTTCCGTTCCAATTTTCTGGAAGCTTGCTTCAGGGCTCTGGCATTTCTGTATACCAGGGAGCTAGTTTCTTGTGACACATGTTTTTTGTTTTTAGGGGTGTGACTGCATCTAGGGTATTACGCAAGGTTAAATTTACATCCTCAGTTAGGTCGTTAATTGAGTTTTGTACTCCTACGTCCTTGAGTAGATGGAGTGAGTCTGGAAGGGCCTCTAGGAATCTTTGGGTTGTCTGAGAATTTACAGCATGGCTTTTGATGATCCTTGGTTGGGGTCTGAGCAGATTATTTGTTGCGATTGCAAACATAATAAGATGGTGGTCTGATAGTCCAGGATTATGAGGAATAACATTTAGATCCACAATAGTTATTCCACGGGACAAAACTAGATCCAGGGTATGACTGTGGCAATGAGTAGGTCCGGAGACATGTTAGACAAAACCCACTGAGTCGATGATGGCTCCGAAAGCCTTTTGGAGTAGGTCTGTGGACTTTTTCATGTGAGACTCTGCTGTAGAGCTCATCACTTGCCCTAACTGGGAGGGGGCCAGAGACAATTACACGATGCCGACACATCTTTCTAGCTAATTTACATGCTGAAGCTATGTTGCTCTTGGTGAACTCTGACTGTTTCATCCTAATGTTGTTTGTGCCGACGTGGATAACAATATCCCTATACTCTCTACACTCGCCAGTTTTTGCCTTGGCCAGCACCATCTTCAGATTAGCCTTTACGTCGGTAGCCCTGCCCCCTGGTAAAGAGTGTATGATCGCTGGATGATTCTTTTTAAGTCTAATATTGCGGGTAATGGAGTCACCAATGACTAAGGTTTTCAGTTTGTCAGAGCTAATGGTGGGAGGCTTCGGTGGCTCAGACCCCGTAACTGGTGGAGGAGAGACCTGAGATCGCTCGGCCTCTGATTCCGACTAGTTGAAAGAGAACCGGTTGAAACTTTCTGTCGGCTGAATGAGCGACACCAGTTGAGCATGCCGACAGCATTTCTTTCCAGAAGCCTTGAGAAAATGTTTGGCAGCGGGGACTGTGCGAGGGGATTTATACTACTATCTGTACTTATTGGTGGCACAGACGCTGTTTCATCCTTTCCTACACTTAAATTGCCCTTGCCTAACGATTGCATCTGAAGCTGGACTTGCAGCATGGCTATCCTCACCATAAGGCATTTGTTTTCCTGTATATTATGAGTACAGCGACTGCAATTACATGGCATGGTGTTAATGTTACTACTTAGCTTCGGTTGGTGGAGGTCCTGTAGAACCATGTCCAGATAAAGCGAAAGCGTCCGTTGTCTGACTACACAGCACACACACCTACCATTGCTGGAGCACCACCTACATCACTGTTGTCAGTACTGTTGACGCATATCTTTTGGCATTGAATGTAATGTATTGACTTCTGGCAAAATCGTCACTTTTTTGTGGCGTATAAGCTTATACCAGTCTGACCAAAACACTCATAGTGTGTTTTACAAATGAGCCAATCCGTAAAGACTCTCGATGATCACACACAAGTTGAAATATCAATGATTAATCCCATACGCTGTGATGATGTAATTCAATAGGGTTCATTTTACACTTAATAGGGGGCTGGAACATGAATATCATAGACTATGCATGTTTTTTCTAAGTTGACATGTGTGATTAGGCCGGCCATGTGCACTATATTTTTTATTGACACAGATACTGCAAGTATGAGTAAAAGTGAACTAATTATAATATTATGCTTGAATTACATGAGACTGCTCACAGGCTATGATTAACCCCTGGACCTCTCCTATTTTAACAACTAAGCGGTCATTGGATATTATATAAAATACTTGTAATTAGGTTACTATGTTACCGTTTGCTTGCTCGTCATTGGCTGCTTGAGGATACAAGTATACCATACATAGTGTTTTACGGCTATACATTTCACTGTGCTAATTTCATGTAATTGAGTTAAAGATGTCATAACATACTAACCACGATGGAAGGAGAGCAAATAGGACAGAGGACATTGGATCACATCATCATCACCACCTCCCCCCAGCTTTAGGATAGAATAGGTAAATCACCCCTAGTGGTATCAGTGTGTGTTTGTGTGTGTGTGTTTGTGTGTGTGCATGTGCATGTGTGTGTGTGATGCTGCCAGTTGCGTAACATGACCCTGATATAAATTATGTCCAAGGCTTTATAGAAAGCCAGGTCTCAGCTGATGATGTGGCATAGAGGGAATCACTAGTGGAGCTTTTCTCTGACTTCCTATTGGTCCCTAGAGACAAAGCAGACTTCATATTGGTCCCCGGAGACCAAGCAGAACAGACAGATCACCTCTACAGTTTGTATACAGGAAGTATAAACCAATCGCATTGTCTGTCCATTGGAATACAATAGATGAATATATGGCTGCATTTGAATTCCCAGAGTTGTTTTTCTCTATGCAGTTATCCTTCACTTCAAACCATTTGCCAACACACTCAATAAGTCTGAACCATGTAGGTCTCTATAAGCATTTACAGTGAATTCCGATATTTAAAAAACAGAAAACAAAATCAAGTCAAACTCTGAGGTAAGATAAATATCTCAGTGTGCCCTGTCAGATCAGATAGACTTAGAGACAGATAGACAGAGACAGAGAGACAGAGAGACAGAGAGACAGACAGACAGACAGACAGACAGACAGACAGAGACAGACAGACAGACAGAGGGCTGTTGGTGTTGCAGGTGAGTGTGAATGGCTCTGGAAGCTGGGCGTTTTAGAGTGGACCCCAGGCGACCAGCAGTACCGTCCGTGCCAGGCAGGTCACCTGTGATACAAGTCAGTATTCCACATCCATCCATGTCTGAGGACGTCGAGAGATGACGTGGAAACCCAGCCACTGGGGACAACAGTGAACGCTATTACCTTCAAGTAGGTTTTGGTTTTGCTAGGGCATTGTGGATGGGGATGGTGGATGGGTGTAAGCATCTTCCTCTGCTTCCAAAGGTTGCATGTTTGAATCCAGCGATTGAAAGTTGTTTTCGATATTTTGTTTTAAGCCTATCCCAAACCTTAACCCTTACCTTAAATGGATAATCTGTCACGCCCTGGCTCTGGGGACTCTTAAATGTTGAGCCAGGGTGTGTAGTGTCTATGTGTTATTTTCTATGTTTTGTTCTAGTTCGTGTATTTCTATGTTGGCCAGGGTGGTTCCCAATCAGAGGCAGCTGTAGCTTGTTGTCTCTGATTGGGGACCATACTTAGGCAGCCTGTTTTGTACTGTTTATTGTGGGATCTTGTTCCGTGTAGGTTTGTGTATGTTACCGAGGACTTCACGTATCGTTTTGTTGTTTTTGTTCGTGTGGTGAATTATAATAAAGTATGTACTCATATCACGCTGCGCCTTGGTCCGCTCCTTTTGACGATTGTGACAGAAGATCCCACCTCGACTGGATCAAGCAGCGTGACGAGGAGAGAGAATGGACGTGGGAGGAGAAGAGTGAGAGTCTGGCGAGAGCCATGGAGGCCATGTTCACGGGGGAGAGACAAGCCCAACAAATTTTTAGGGGGGGGGCTCACACCGTGGACGGCAAGGCAGCGGGAGGCCGCGATAGAGCGGTTTGGCAGGTTTGCAGAGGAGGCCGCCAGGTTACGGGGGCCACTGGTCACGAGGGAGAAGGAGAGTGTGGAGGCACGGCGAGAGGAACTGAGTAGGCAGCAGAGGGAGCGGAGGTTTATGAGGAAACCAAGTCCCGCTCCTCGCACCAAGCAAGTGGTGTGTGTCACCAGTCCGGCCCGGCCCGTTCCTGATTCCCGCACAAGGCCAGTGGTGTGTGTTCCCAGTACGGTCAGGCCCGTTCCTGCTCCCCGCACTAAGCCTGTGGTGCGCGTCGCCAGCCCGGTCCGGCCCGTTCCTGCTCCCCGCACCAAGTCAGTGGTGCGCGTCGCCAGCCCGGTCCGGCCTGTTCCTGCTCCCCGCACCAAGCCAGTGGTGCGCGTTGCCAGCCCGGTCCGGCCTGTTCCTGCTCCCCGCACCAAGCCAGTGGGGCGCGTCGTCAGCCCGGTCCGGCCCGTTCCTGCTCCCCGCACCAAGCCAGTGGTGCGCGTCGCCAGCCCGGTCCGGCCCGTTCCTGCTCCCCGCACCAAGCCAGTGGTGCGCGTCGTCAGCCCGGTCCGGCCCGTTCCTGCTCCCCGCACCAAGCCAGTGGTGCGCGTCGCCAGCCTGGTCCGGCCCGTACTGTCACGCCCTGGCTCTGGGGACTCTTAAATGTTGAGCCAGGGTGTGTAGTGTCTATGTGTTATTTTCTATGTTTTGTTCTAGTTCGTGTATTTCTATGTTGGTCAGGGTGGTTCCCAATCAGAGGCAGCTGTAGCTTGTTGTCTCTGATTGGGGACCATACTTAGGGAGCCTGTTTTGCACTGTTTATTGTGGGATCTTGTTCCGTGTAGGTTTGTGTATGTTACCGAGGACTTCACGTATTGTTTTGTTGTTTTTGTTCGTGTGGTGAATTATAATAAAGTATGTACTCATATCACTCTGCGCCTTGGTCCGCTCCTTTTGACGATCGTGACATAATCCACCCCAAATCACTAATTCATATGATTAATATTGTTAAACAGTGTTAAATAACACTAATATGTGAAAACAAATGTTTTTGTGAACAAATGTTTCATTTTGTCGTAATAACAAGATTGGTAGAAACGTGAAAATCGTTTTGGGAAATCTGTTGCAGTTCAAGTCTACTACAAAACCCACAATGCAATGTTCCCTCTCTCCCTGGGCTGGCTTGCTAGGTAGCTAGCTAGTAAACATAGCTACACACAATAATACCAAAGTCAATATCAGCATGTAAAGTAGCTAGCTAGCTGTAAAATTGCCTAAACAAACTGCACTATCAATTTAGGAGTCTATCTCACCGAGTTCAACTTGCAGTTCATCTCTACAACAGAGCTATAAATGACGTCTCTGGCCAGAGCGAGAGCAGCGATACGTTGCTTTTCCACAGAGATAAATTGAGGAGATGGGAAACTAGAATCGGATTGCGTGACGATTAGTTTAGCAACCGCGTGATGCAGCATCTCAACGTGAATGCGATTGGTCGACAGTCTGTTGGGTGGGGCGTTTTCCTATCTCCTCCTTTCTGTAATATCTTTCCTACTGACACGGCGCATTGCAACATGGTACTTGAAGGAGAAATGGAGGTGAATACTATGGTACAGATTGAGCAAATCTAAGCGAAATCTCTACTTTGTCATGACAATATAAACGGATGGATGTGTTCTAGACAAGTATGGCCATACCATCTATTGGCTGATTTGGCGATCTGGAGTGCAGGTAATTGTTTTACAAGCGTTATGAAATGTGATAGTGTGTAATCCCCTATCTCCAGTGGCTAGAATTAGATAGCTATGACCCGTTCCTACACAATTTCCTAATTTTCACAGGCGGACCACTTAGAAGTTAAATCATGGGGAAAATGTGTATTTTACCCACTGATAGAACATAGGCTTTCACCCAATTGACAGGAGTTTCATGATTTTATTTCTGGGGGTGGATTATCCCTTTAACAACTCTGAGTTCATGGCTAACCTTAAGAATTCGGAGTTAATGCCTAAACTTAACCTTAAACATTTCGAAATGTGTCGTTTGGAACAACTTCGACATTTTATGTTTTGAGAAACACGGATGAACGTACAGCAGTGACTACAACAGGCCCCAGGCCAGTGTACAGCACTCTGTCCCAATAGGAGGTGACAGGTGAAACCTGGCCTGGAGTCAGAACCCACAGCACAGCTGGGACTAACACCACACCAGACCAGTGCCACTCAGGTGCTGTGACACAGACACAAATCTAACCTGCCAGTAATGAATGCTGAGCAGAGACGTCAAACTCGCCAAGCCAAGTGTGATTTTCTCTTCTGAACTGCCTGTGGAGAAAAACTAACACAAATAAGAACAAACAATATGATTTCAGGATTTCAAGTTGTGGATCGAATGTGATTCAATATTAATAATACACTGCTCAAAAAAATAAAGGGAACACTTAAACAACACAATGTAACTCCAAGTCAATCACACTTCTGTGAAATCAAACTGTCCACTTGGGAAGAAACACTGATTGACAATACATTTCACATGCTGTTGTGCAAATGGAATAGACAACAGGTGGAAATTATAGGCAATTAGCAAGACACCCCCAATAAAGAAGTGGTTCTGCAGGTGGTGACCACAGAACACTTCTCAGTTCCTATGCTTCCTGGCTGATGTTTTGGTCACTTTTGAATGCTGGTGGTGCTTTCACTCTAGTGGTAGCATGAGACGCAGTCTACAACCCACACAAGTGGCTCAGGTAGTGCAGCTCATCCAGGATGGCACATCAATGCGAGCTGTGGCAAGAAGGTTTGCTGTGTCTGTCAGCGTAGTGTCCAGAGCATGGAGGCGCTACTAGGAGACAGGCCAGTACATCAGGAGACGTGGAGGAGGCCGTAGGAGGGCAACAGCCCAGCAGCAGGACCGCTACCTCCGCCTTTGTGCAAGGAGGAGCAGGAGGAGCACTGCCAGAGCCCTGCAAAATGACCTCCAGCAGGCCACAAATGTGCATGTGTCTGCTCAAACGGTCAGAAACAGACTCCATGAGGGTGGTATGAGGGCCTGACGTCCACAGGTGGGGGTTGTGCTTACAGCCCAACACTGTGCAGGACGTTTGGCATTTGCCAGAGAACACCAAGATTGGCAAATTCGCCACTGGCGCTCTGTGCTCTTCACAGATGAAAGCAGGTTCACACTGAGCACATGTGACAGACATGACAGAGTCTGGAGATGCCATGGAGAACGTTCTGCTGCCTGCAATATCCTCCAGCATGACCGGTTTGGCGGTGGGTCAGTCATGGTGTGGGGTGGCATTTCTTTGGGGGGCCGCACAGCCCTCCATGTGCTCGCCAGAGGTAGTCTGACTGCCATTAGGTACCGAGATGAGATCCTCAGACCCCTTGTGAGACCATATGCTGGTGCGGTTGGCCCTGGGTTCCTCCTAATGCAAGACAATGCTAGACCTCATGTGGCTGGATTGTGTCAGCAGTTCCTGCAAGAGGAAGGCATTGATGCTATGGACTGGCCCGCCCGTTCCCCAGACCTGAATCCAATTGAATCCAACATGTCTCGCTCCATCCACCAACGCCACGTTGCACCACAGACTGTCCAGGAGTTGGCGGATGCTTTAGTCCACATCAGGAGCATGCCCAGGAGTTGTAGGGAGGTCATACAGGCACGTGGAGGCCACACACACTACTGAGCCTCATTTTGACTTGTTTTAAGGACATTACATCAAAGTTGGATCAGCCTGTAGTGTGGTTTTCCTCTTTAATTTTGAGGGTGACTCCAAATCCAGACCTCCATGGGGTTGATGAATTTGATTTCCATTGATAATTTTTGTGTGATTTTGTTGTCAGCACATTCAACTATGTAAAGAAAAAAGTATTTAATAAGATTATTTCATTCATTCAGATCTAGGATGTGTTGTTTAAGTGTTCCCTTTATTTTTTTGAGCAGTGTATAATGTGAGGTGGACTTTTAATGAGATGACCATCATCCTATCCATGTAGTTTTCCACACCTATACTTTTCAATATACAGTGTAGGTCTACAAAGGAAACACTAGATCTGCACTTTGCTTTGTCTCATGCCCACAGCTTCATAGTGAACCAGAAAAGGCCATTCTATGATTCTAATTCTAAACAGAGGGTACGCGAATGGCCTGTCCCTTCTTTCCTTTAGACCATAAGGGTGTATTTTAATCAGCCTTATGGTGAAATGAAATGTCACGCCCTTTAATGTGAGAGCACTCAGGGAAAAGTTTTATTTAAATGTCAAGTGGTTGCGGGGATGTGGGACTGGGAGGGTTAATGCCATCTATGGTACAGTAAACTGGTTCAGGAGCCATTGGGCATTCCCAACCTTCCACAAGACACACACAGTGCAGTGGAGACACTGAGCCGGGGTCACAAGTTCTGGACTATCCAAAGCTCAATGACTTGCATCCTCTTGCACATACTTTAGTACAAACACGTGACTTTTATACATACACACACAGATGCATGCACAATATCTATTTTATTTTTTATTTGTATTTATTTAACCTTTATTTAATTAGGCAAGTCAATTTAGAAAAACATCTTATTTACAATGATGGCCTACCAAGAGGCAAAAGGCCTCCTGTGGGGATGGGGCTGGGATAAAAAAAAAATGTAGGACACTAAGAGCTTGTTCGACATTAAGAAAGATTTGTTGTAGAGCATTTAACACAAAATCCGGGGAGGGGCCAGCTGAGTATAAGACTATGATCTACATATAAATGAATGAGAGAGCTTACTACAGCCTGAGCTATGTTGTTGATGTAAATTGAGAAGAGCATGGGGCCTAGGATCACGCCTTGGGGTACTCCCTTGGTGACAAGCAGTGGCTGAGACAGCAGATGTTCTGACTTTACACACTGCACTCTTTAAGAGAGGTAGTTAGCAAGCCAGGCCAAAAACACCTCAGAGACACCAATACTGCTTAGCCGACCCACAAGAATGGAATGGTCTATCGTATGAAAAGCTTTGGCCAAGTAAATATAAATAGCAGTACAACATTGCTTAAAATCAAGGGCAGTGGTGACATCATTTAGGACCTTAAAGGTCGCAGGGACACATCCATAACCTGAGCGGAAACCAGATTGCATACCAGAGAGAATAATATAGACATCAAGAGAGCCACATGCACACAGAGACTCACACAAAAGCCGAACCAGAGATGGACATTTAAGAGCTTGTGCTTCAAATATAGTCACTATTATTAAGAGTGGATTCATTATTCGGTGCAGATTGAAGGTAAGAGCTTGGACTTGGGCGACTGGCAACTGAGACTTCTCATTTTTTGAAAGGTGATCTTAGGAAGAGAGGGATTATTTTCCTCTCTTGATATAATGGCCCACCTGTCAGGGAGTTAGGGATGATGCAGCGGGCCGTCCAATCACTGACAGGTACAGTATCGCCCAGCGAAAACTTAGGAAAATGAGAACACAGTGTGTGCAGTGCATCAGGATAGCCACTCATAGCTATATTCATTTTTTACTGATGACTGATTATATGACTGCCAGAAAGAGAGAATCGGAGAGAAACAGGTAGGAGGAGAGAGAGAGAGTAAAAGAAGAGGAGAGAGAGAGAGAGAGGAGAGAGAGAGAGAGAGAGCGGAGAGAGAGAGAGCAGGGAGAGAGAGAGAGAGAGAGAGAGAGAGAGAGAGAGAGAGAGAGAGAGAGAGAGAGAGAGAGAGAGAGAGAGAGAGAGAGAGAGAGGAGAGAGAGAGCGGAGAGAAGTGTCTGGCATGTACCTGTACAGAATGTGCTGAGTACTAAGGACCTGGGCTCAGGCTCATATTAACTGTGTGGCAGACTGGACTGTCAGCTGCAATTAACCGCCTCACACTTCCTGGACCATCCTGGTAATTTATTCCCTCCCTCCCTCCCTCCCTCCCTCCCTCCCTCCCTCCCTCCCTCCCTCCCTTCCTTCCTTCCTTCCTTCCTTCCTTCCTTCCTTCCTTCCTTCCTTCCTTCCTTCCTTCCTTCCTTCCTTCCTTCCTTCCTTCCTTCCTTCCTTCCTTCCTTCCTTCCTTCCTTCCTTCCTTCCTTCCTTCCTTCCTTCCTTCCTTCCTTCCTTCCTTCCTTCCTTCCTTCCCTCCCTCCCTCCCTCTCTCTCTCTCTCTCTCTCTCTCCCTCCCTCTCTCTTTCTAGTCCCTCGCTCCAAATATCCCCAGCAAACGTAAACAGGCCACAACCACCTCGTCAGCTTAGACATCCTAATAATAGGAGTCTTGCCTTTTCGGCAAGAGATGGGCCTGACCTTATCTCCCTCTCATCTTCCAGTCCCCCTCTCCCCCTCTCTCCCTCTCCAGCACTCTTTACCACATTACGGGACAATTATCTCAGTCTAGTCAGAGAGGGTAAGGAGGGTTAAATTGAATAGCCATTGGCTGTTGCTGATTGCTTTTTTGGATTTATTAGATTACAAATTAGACTAGGCTTGGCAGTGGTCCGGTGTACTGCGGTTTGTCCAAAGTAACCTGTCCTTCCTCCAGCGGTATGCTTTGGGTGACCTGCCCTGACAGACAGACTGAGTGGCTCATTAGGGCTTAATGATGTCAGGCATATGCAGTACTAAACATGGACACACACACACACACACACACACCAGGCATGGAACAGCCAGGGACGGATAGACAGACAACCAGACACTGCTGCTGGACCTCATCAGTGTATCAATGTCTCCGACTCCTGTCTCTCTTTCAGTCATGCACGCACACACGCACACACGCTCACGCACGCACGTAAACACCAACACACAAACACACAAACAGCAGTGTCCCCATTGTTGCGGCATCAGTCTCTTCCTGTATCAGTGGGAATGATAACAAATGAAGAAACAAATTAATTAGCATCATGAGGCCGGGGCGGGGGTTACCCTGTCCCCCTGTCCCTCTGTCCCCCTGTTTCCCTGTCCCCTACAGTCCAGCTGAATAACCGGGGGACACAAGCGTGTCTAAACCCCTACTGTTATACTGTGGTAAAGGGCCCTCTGCTCCCCGAGCCACAGCACAGCCAGGAGGGGAGGGAGGCGAGGGGAGGAGAGGAGGGCTTTAAGGGCAACACTACCCTTAGGACTTTAATCTAGCCCTGCCTGTAGCGTGGGGTGTAGTGGGTATAGTATGTGATCCCATAGTCACACCCATGATGGAAACACACATATGTGGAGCCAATCCCAGCTAAAGTGCATTTATGCATATTAGCACAGCCCTAGCTGGGTCTCTCTACAATTGCATCATATCATCTCCTAACTAGCCAACTGTGGAGGCAGGCCGGCAGGCCATCCTCTGGGCCATGGCCAGATGTAACTGGGACTATTATTATCTCCTTCACTCACTCACTCACTCTCTCTCTCTCTCGCTCTCTCTCTCTCTCTCTCTCTCTCTCTCTCTCGCTCTCTCTCTCTCTCTCTCTCTCTCTCTCTCTCTCTCTCTCTCTCTCTCTCTCTCTCTCTCTCTCTCTCCCTCTTTCTCTCTCACTCTCGCTTTCTCTCTCTCTCTTTCTCCATCTCTCCATCTATCTCTCTCTCTTTCTCCATCTCTCCTTCTCCTTCTCTCTCTCTCTCTCTCTCTCTCTCACTCTCTCTCACTCTCTCTCTCTTTCTCCTCTCCTTCTCTCTCTGTCTCTGTCTCTGTCTCTCGCTCTCTCAATCTCTCTCTCGTTCTCTTTCTCCATCTCTCCCATCTCTCCCTCTTTCTGTCTCACTCTCGCTTTCTCTCTCTCTTTCTCTATCTCTCATCTATCTCTCTCTCTCTCTCTCTCTCTCTTTCTCCGCTCCTTCTCTCTCTGTCTCTGTCTCTGTCTGTCTCTGTCTCTGTCTCTCTCTCTCTCTCTCTCTCTCTCTCTCTCTCTCTCTCTCTCTCTCTCTCTCTCTCTCTCTCTCTCTCTCTCTTTATCCATCTCTCCATCTCTCCATTATTATTTTCTCTCTCTCTCTCTCTCTCTCTCTCTCTCTCTCTCTCTCTCTCTCTCTCTCTCTCTCTCTCTCTCTCTCTTTCTCTTTCTCTTTCTCTTTCTCTTTCTCTCCATCTATCCATCTCTCCTTCTCTCTCTCTCTCTCTCTCTCTCTCACTCTCACTTTCTATCTCTCTCGCTCTCGCTTTCTCTCTCTCTTTCTCTCTCTCTCGCTCTCACTCAGTCTCTCTCTCTCTCTCTCTCTCTCTCTCTCTCTCTCTCTCTCTGCATGCTGGTGCATGCTGGAATTGTTTGAGTGAGTGCTAAGTGCTAGTGTTGTGTAGAGTTAGATATCTGGGTTTTCCTTTTCTTGGTGATATCATTTTTTTCTTCTATGCATGATTAAGGTAATTATTTATATTTTCTTGTTGTGGTAGAATTAAGTATATTGTTTTTCGTGTCGAAATTACGCTGATTTTGGTGGGGATGGCGGACCGAATGGGGACGCCGTCCCTGTCACTTCGGCACGGCTTTAGGTGTGTTACTGAAGCTACTGTCACGGGGGAGGAGGTTCTGGTCGCCGTAGGAGAGAAGGTAGGATACGAGAATGTTTCTTATGCGTCACAGATGAATAAAGCGGTGGTGGTATTTCTTAAAGAAGAGCGCCTTGTTGATCGTATGGTTGAGCATGGCGTACTTCTTAAAGGAATGTTTATTCAAGTTACGCCGCTTTTTTCTCTGTCAACAAGGGTAACGATTTCAAATGTACCGCCGTTTATTCCAAATGAGCTATTGGAGCACGAGTTGTTGCGCTTTGGGAAGTTTGCAAGTTCAATTAAGGTTGTCCCATTGGGTTGCAAACACGCGGCATTGAAACAGGTTATGTCGTTTCGGTGACAGGTGTTTATGTTTTTGGACTCACCGGAGCAGACTTTGGAGTTAGCGTTAAAAGTCAAGTATGACAATAGACTGTATATGGCTTATGCTAGTACGGGTAGTCAACAGTGTTTTGAGTGTGGGATGTTGGTCATAAGCGACATGCTTGCCCGAAAAGGGAGAAGGCAGAGGGAGGGGCGCAGGTGGTCCTCGTAATGCCTGGGCCCACTGATGTAGGGAGAGGTGGGCTGACAGCGGTAGAGCAGCCACAAGCATCTGTTGCTGAGGAACAAGTTGTCCGTGTTGAGGGCACAGAGTTGCAACTTGTACCAGAGGGAAATGTTATGCAGCAGAAACATATTGTTGTAGAAGGTAAGGATGGATCTGAAGGGCCATTTCCTCAGACTGGTGAGGAGGTGCCCAGTACGAGTGCTGGGGTACAGGAGGGGGTTCATGTGGAGCTAATCTCCCAGGTAGTGGAGGAGATGCCCACTACAAGTAATGGGTTACAGGAGAGGGTTCATGTGGAGCTAATCTCCCAGGTAGTGGAGGAGATGCCCACTACGAGTAATGGGGATCAGGTGGGGCTAGTCTCCCAGGTAGTGGAGGAGATGCCCACTACGAGTAATGGGGTTCAGGTGGGGCTAGTCTCCCAGGTAGTGGAGGAGATGCCTGGTTTGAGTGATGGGGTGCAAGTGGGGAGTGTTGAAAGGGATGTGGTAGAGGGGAGTCAGTGGTCTGTGGCCTCAGTTGAGGAGGATCAGGAGAAGGATATGGATATCGCTCTTGATACGATATCAGCTGGTGAGGACTCAATTTACGATCTAGAGGAGGTAAATGGGTTTATTGATCAGACTTTTGGGAAATCTGTCAAATTGGCATATTATTTTGATGTTGATAAGTTGGTGAGGTCAGCTGTGATGTTACAGAAGACGGTGGGGTTAGACCAGTTGAGTGAGAAGAAGCGGTTTCGCTTGAGGAAATTTGTTACTGCTGTTGCAGCAGCAAAAGGTGGTGGGAAACGTGGTCAGGTTAAGAGAAAATTTAAATAATGATGATGCCTCATAGGGTGTTCTATTCTCTTTGTCTGGTTTCTCTGTGGTTTCTTCTGCTTTTCCTTTTTACATTTACATTATTTAGCAGACACTCTTATCCAGAGCAACTTACAGGAGCAATTAGGGTTAAGTGCCTTGCTCAAGGGCACATCAACAGATGTTTCACCTAGTTGGCTCGGGGATTAGAACAAGTGACCTTTCGGTTACTGGCACAACGCTCTTAACCACTAAGCTACCTGCCGCCCCAGGTTTTCTATATGGAGGTACTAAGGGTAGGTTCTCTCAATATTAATGGGGGAAGGGACAGGAATAAGAGGGCTTGGGTATTAGAAGTAATAAAACAGAAAAGGCTTAATGTAGTTTTCCTACAGGAGACACATAGTGATGAGGAAAATGAGGTTGACTGGGGTATGTGGTGGGAGGGGCAGCATATACTCAGTCATGGTACTCATTTCAGTGCTGGGGTGGCAATCTTGTTTTCTTCAGGCTTAGAGGTGACTGTGATATCTACAACAGAGATTGTCAAGGGTCGGGTTTTATTGGTCAAGGTGGATGTTAAGAGGTTCTTTTTTTTTTTTTTGAATGTTTATGCTCCTAATGAGGGTACAGAGCGTATTGTTGGTTTTGATAAAATAAAGGAAACCTTAAGACAGTGTGACCAAGAGGGGTGTATGGTTTTAGGGGGGGACTGGAACTGTACAGTGGATTTTACTGTTGATCGCACCGCTGAAGAACCTCACCTGCGGTCAGCCACTTGCCTGTCTGGTCTGTTAACTGAGTTTGAGCTTTCTGATGTGTGGAGAGTAAGGAATGCAAAAGTTAGGCAGTACACATGTCTGAAAGTTAATGAAGGTCATGTCAGTGCAGCAAGGTTAGACAGGTTGTATGTATCTGAGCAATACTGTAGTAGGGTTGGAAGGTGTGACATTATTCCTGTGGGTTTCTCTGATCACCATATTGTCACTGTTGATATTCACTTGTCCTGTCCACGAAGGTCATCATCTTATTGGTATTTTAATGTTAAATTGTTACATGATGTCATGTTTTGTGAAAGGTTTTTGTTGTTTTGGGAAAAATGGAGGGTTACAAAAGGGAATTTTGAGTCCTTGAGACAATGGTGGGAGGTTGGGAAGGCCCAAATATGATTATTGAAGTTAAAGAGACTATCAGGGCCCTTGAACAGGACATCAAATCTGTTGAATTGAAGTTGCTCACTCAGAATGACCCCGGACTAGTCATGAACTTACAGGACAAGAAACATGAACTGAGGTCGTTTCTGCATGAAAGAGTGAAGGGTGCCTTGATTAGGTCTCGTTTCGCTTCCCTCAAGGATATGGATGCTCCTAGTGCTTTAAAAAAAAAACCTAGGACAGTCGACATTGCAACATAAACAGATGGTCTGCCTTCGTCTCCCTGATGGGAAGGTGACCATGGATGACAGTGAAATGCGTCAACATGCCGTGGATTTCTATTCTGCCCTCTATAAGGCGGAGGATTGTGACTCTCTGTGTACTGAACAGTTGTTACACGGTCTTCCTCAATTGGGACCTGAGCAAAGAGTCGCATTGGACTCTGATATTACACTGCAAGAGCTGTCCACAGCAGTTATGCAGCTCTCAACAGGCCGAGCCCCTTGCATTGATGGTTTACCATCTGAGTTTTATAAGCACTTTTGGGGGTCTATTGGGGAGGATTTTTATGAAGTGGTGTGTGAATCTTTTCATGAGGGCTCTCTTCCTGTATCTTGTCAACGTGCGGTACTTTCACTATTGCCAAAAAAGGGGGATTTGGCTCTCATAAAAAATTGGAGACCTGTTGCTTTGCTGTGTGCAGAATATAAAATTGTTTCTAAATATCTCTCAAACAGGTTGAAAGAGTATCTGGGATTGTTGGTCCACAAGGACCAGTCCTACTGTGTACCTGATCGCTCTATTGTTGACAACTTGTTTCTAATAAGATATGTTTTAGACATTTGTAGACTATCTGATGTAAATGTGGGTTTACTTTCTTTGGATCAGGAGAAGGCTTTTGATCGTGTGGACCACCAGTACTTGTTTAAAACAATGAAAGCCTTTGGGTTTGGGGATGTTTTTTTGTCTTGGATGAATTTACTGTATGCTGGGGCCTCGTGTATGGTAAAGGTGGGGGGTGGTTTGAGTTGCCCCATCCCTGTCCAAAGGGGCATCAGGCAGGGATGCCCAATTTCAGGGCAGTTATATAGTCTGGCGATTGAACCAATGCTTAGTTTTTTAAGAGTGAGGCTTACTGGTTTCTCTGTGCCAGGGATTATGAAGGGTCCCACGATAGCACTGTCTGCGTATGCAGATGACGTGACAGTTTTTATTACAGGGGGTGAGGATGTTAAGGTTCTCTCAAACTTTTTAAGGTGTATTGACTCTAGCCTCCTCAGCTAGAGTCAATTGGGGAAAGAGTGAAGCGCTGTGGGCAGGCCAGCTTCAGATGGGGTCCGCTCCACGGTTACCAGGGGGGCTTCAGTGGGGCAGAGATGGGATGAAGACTTTGGGTTTTTTTCTAGGCTCCGATGTCTTTCAAAAAAAGAACTGGGAGGGTGTAGTGGAGAAAGTGTGTGCCAGACTGTCAAGATGGAAATGGGTGCTGCCCCAGCTGTCTTATAGGGGAAGGGTACTGGTAGCTAATAATCTTGCTGCCTCTACCCTGTGGCACAGACTAATGATTTTGCAGCCACCAAAGGGTCTGATACAAGAGCTTCAGAGGACCCTTGTCAATTTCTTCTGGTCTGGACAACATTGGATTAAAGCTTCAGCCCTGTACTTGCCACTGCACGAGGGTGGGCAAGGCCTGGTGGACATTTCTTCCAGGATCATGGCTTTCCGGCTTCAAGCAGCACAGAGACTGTTGTACAGTGACGGTTCTAGCGGGCTGTTTGGGCTTAGACAAGCACCTTTTCCTCTTAAAGCTGGAGGGGGGTGAGTTGCCTGGCCTGACTCCATTTTATGAGTCTGTTATGCAGGCTTGGAGAGTTCTGGTCAAGTCCGTAAGGCCTGCACGCCACCAGGGATGTGGTTTTTTGAAGAGCCTCTTTTTCATAACACTGCCATCCAGTCCAGTGTTCTGGGTTCAGCTAGCCTACGTTCATGCCTGTTAGGCGTGGGGTGTACTAAGCTGGGTCATCTGATGCGTAACAGGAATAGGTCGTTGGAGGAGCTGGGAGAAAGAGTGGGGATCCGATCGTCTCGCCTACTGAGGAAGGTCATCGCTGAGGTCTGTGACTCCTTGCCAGTACTTCATCTGCAGTATGTGACTGACACTTCCAATTCTGATCGGTGGAAGGAGGGTCTGGATTATGTGTTCCCTGCACTGATTGTTAGTGCTGCGGTGGGGGCATTCGAGGAGGACGTGGGGATGCTGCTTTCCTTTGATACCCCGGAGCTGGGGGAGTTCAAGGAGGTGGGAAAGATACTGCCTATTGATAAGAGGACAGCTGACCTCCAATGGAGGATAATACATGGAGCCAAAGCCACCAACATGCATCTGGTACACCTGGATCCTACTGTTGGGGAGGAGTGTCCATTCTGTGCTGAGTCTGAAACTCTGGCACATCTGTTTTTACAGTGTCCCAGGTTGGTCGGGATGATTGACCTGATCACTAATTGGTTCTCAACGTTGGGAGAGGTTTTCTCTTCTCAACTGTATATATTTGGCCAACGTACAGGTTTAGCCAAAAAGGTGTAGTTGTGTTGCTTAATTTTGTGTTAGGGGCAGCAAAATTAGCGATATGGAAGACCCGAAAGAACAGTATTCGGGGACAGGGGTCTGTGGATGTGGTGGGAATACTGTAGGGAATGTTGGCAGCGAGAATAAGGGTTGAGTTTGCCTATTATAAACTTGTCAACAATATTTATCTTTTTATGAGTACAGTGGGGAAAAAAGTATTTAGTCAGCCACCAATTGTGCAAGTTCTCCCACTTAAAAAGATGAGAGAGGCCTGTAATTTTCATCATAGGTACACGTCAACTATGAGAAATCTATCAGAAAATCACATTGTAGGATTTTTTATGAATTTATTTGCAGATTATGGTGGAAAATAAGTATTTGGTCACCTACAAACAAGCAAGATTTCTGGCTCTCACAGACCTGTAACTTCTTCTTTAAGAGGCTCTTCTGTCCTCCACTCGTTACCTGTATTAATGGCACATGTTTGCACTTGTTATCAGTATAAAAGACACCTGTCCACAACCTCAAACAGTCACACTCCAAACTCCACTATGGCCAAGACCAAAGAGCTGTCAAAGGACACCAGAAACAAAATTGTAGACCTGCACCAGGCTGGGAAGACTGAATCTGCAATAGGTAAGCAGCTTGGTTTGAAGAAATCAACTGTGGGAGCTATTATTAGGAAATGGAAGACATACAAGACCACTGATAATCTCCCTCGATCTGGGGCTCCACGCAAGATCTCACCCTGTGGGGTCAAAATGATCACAAGAACGGTGAGCAAAAATCCCAGAACCACACGGGGGGAACTAGTGAATGACCTGCAGAGAGCTGGGACCAAAGTAACAAAGCCTACCATCAGTAATACACTACGCCACCAGGGACTCAAATCCTGCAGTGCCAGACGTGTCCCCTGATTAAGCCAGTACATGTCCAGGCCCGTCTGAAGTTTGCTAGAGTGCATTTGGATGATCCAGAAGAGGATTGGGAGAATGTCATATGGTCAGATGAAACCAAAATAGAACTTTTTGGTAAAAACTCAACTCGTCGTGTTTGGAGGACAAAGAATGCTGAGTTGCATCCAAAGAACACCATACCTACTGTGAAGCATGGGGGTGGAAACATCATGCTTTGGGGCTGTTTTTCTGCAAAGGGACCAGGACGACTGATCCGTGTAAAGGAAAGAATGAATGGGGCCATGTATCGTGAGATTTTGAGTGAAAACCTCCTTCCATCAGCAAGGGCATTGAAGATGAAACGTGGCTGGGTCTTTCAGCATGACAATGATCCCAAACACACCGCCCGGGGCAACGAAGGAGTGGCTTCGTAAGAAGCATTTCAAGGTCCTGGAGTGGCCTAGCCAGTCTCCAGATCTCAACCCCATAGAAAATCTCTCTCCCTCTCTCTCTCTCTCTCTCTCTCTCTCTCTCTCTTTCTCTCT